>NC_134354.1:700117533-700240033 GCF_048569485.1 Anomaloglossus baeobatrachus
ACTCGAGAAATATCTTGAGAAAAATCCTTTTTTCTAGTGTGAACAGAGCCTTGGGCATCATTCACACGGCCGCGTTGCACGTACATGTGTCGGTTTTCTATTCATACATACCCATAATAAAACTTACAATGCTATTCATGTGTCCATGATTTTTCATGAACCGTTTTTTTTGTTTTTTTTTTCCTTTTTCAGGCTAAGGGCCAATACAATATGGGTCCGTGAAAAACACATACAGCACCCGGATGGCATCTGAGCACAATCTGTGTGCTGTACATGTTTAACATTACTAAGTATTGGAAAAACTTTAGAATGTATTTTCTTTATCCGTGATGGCACACTAATCCTAAAAACGGACACACTGATGAGACCAGTACCATTTTTTTCACGTACTTGTGTTTAAACATGAACGTGTGAATGAGGCCGAACGTCTCAGGGTTTCACTGGTTTTTCACTTTTAACCGTGTAAGAAATTGTGGACTTTCCCCAGGTGTCAGTCCCAGGACAATCACATATTGGTAGCAGTTAATGATGAGCGAACGTGCTCACCACTGGCCATTACTCAATCAAGCATCGGGCTCTCGGGCACAAATAGAGTACAGAGTATAATAGAAGCCAATGGGAAACCTGAGCGTTCTAAAACTTTGCTGCTCGATTGACTAGCGAGCAGTGGGGAGCCCGCTCGCTCATCACTAGTAGCTTAGTCCAAAATGAACCCAAGCACTGTCATCAGCAGTGGGAGAGGATGCTGCAAAATGAAGAAGAGGGGGCATAGTTAAAGAGATGTCAGGTGCTCAAAAAAATGAAGGTACATATCTTGTAAAAATCACAGTCACTGAGGCCCCTAGAAGATTCCCCTACTTTTTTCATTTTGTGCTCCATTGAAGAAATATTCACATTTGTTACTTTTGGAGCACATTATGTGTAATCTCTGCTCATCATGCAACTAGGCATTTCTACAGTCTTTTCTGGGTGGTGCACTTCTACCCACAATCACATAACCGCAGCTGATCTAGCATTATAGCAGTCTGTGATACTACTGAGCCGTGGTTGGCAGTGTATAAGAGGGAGGGGTAAAAGCCCACACCCCTGAGAAATATCTCTGAAGAAGCGCCAAGTTGCACTATAAGTAAAGATTTCACATACTGGGCTCCAACAGCAACAAACGTGAATATCTCTGCAATGGAGCAACGTAGCGCAAAACAGAGAAAGCAGCAGAATTTCTTGAAAAGAGTTGTCCGACATTAGCTTAAAAATTTTGGGGGGTTTATCTGTGCTGTATTGTCATATAAAACTTCCCTACATTTTTTTTTTTTTTGTTTTCTAACTTTTGTTACCGTACTCTCCCTTTTTTTTTTTTTTTTTTCTGCCATTTTTTTTTTATTTACCTACAGCTCAACCAAACATAACATCTTCTTGTACCAAACTTCACAGTCAGAGCTGGCACCACCCGGCCTCAGTGTCCAGCCCCGCCCTCTGCATACTCATTGGCTGTCAGTATTCTGCCCCAGCATTCACGTCTCCTCGCTCCAGCAAACATGGGCACATTACTACATTATATGTGCAGTGGATGTGATGTGAGGTGATTGTGCTGTCACAGATAAGGGATATCACTGATCTGTATTTCCAATCATTGGTAGTACAGAGTAGTGATCCTGCTTCTCTAATCTGTGCAGCGCAATCACCTCACATCCACCGCACATATAATGTAGTAATGTGCCCATCCCTGTCCCCATAATATAGTATTGTCCCCTTTCCTTGTGCCCATCCTGTAGTTATGTCCCCTTGGGATCCTCTTCTTGTAGTAATGCTCCATCTTGCAGAATTGCCCCCTATTCTGTCATTCTTCACACACACACACACACACACACACACACACACACACACACACACACACACACACACACACACATCTTTCTCACCTGTCCTCATTCCCTCGGTGTCCTGCCTCTTGCGGCCGCAGCACCCTCCTTGCTGACCGCAGCCTCTGCACGGGGCAGTGCAATCAGCGCTTTATAGCAGAGGACTGATTTCCAGGTGCTGTGCAGGACGCGCTCTCTATGCAACTTATCCAGTGATCTGCTGCTGACCTCTGATTGGCTGGCAGCTGATCATAGCTGTATACAGAGCTCTGGGAATCTGTCATCTGTTATAAAGCGCTGACTGCACGGCCCCCTGCAGAGGCAGCGTTCAGCAAGGGGCCTGTACGCCACAAGCAGCATCAGAGGCTGCAGCTGACAGTGCTTTATATCAGATGACATATTCCCGGGCGCTCTGCAGAGCCGAGCTCTGTATACAGCTACTGCAATGATCCGCTGCTGGCCTCTGATTAGCCAGCGGATGATCATAGCTGTATACAGCGCTATCATCTGCGCGGTGCCAGTGAATCAGTCGTCTGATATGCAGCGCTGACTGCATGGGCCCCCAGCACAGGCAGTGTTCAGCAAGGGGGCCATTAGCCTGCGCGCCGCCAGCAGCAGGGGGGCTGCATGCAGTGTACAGGCAGTGAGACACCTGCACTATGGGATGTGTGGGAGGGTGGAGGGAAGGGGGGCAGGGACGCCATACGCTGTACCTGCCCAGCTACATGGCATCTCCTGTGATGCCCGTCTACAAGGCGAGCATAAGCTCCCACACTTGTCACTCTGACCTCACAGGAAGCCGCAAAATCCCAGCAGGAGCGGTCACATGACCGTTCTGAGCAGGGAGAGGGGCTGACAGCAGGGCAGGTAAGTGGTCACTATTCACTTACCTGCCCCAATGTAGCCCAATAGTGTAATGACAAGAAAAAGGCAAAATAAGCCGGATAACCCCTTTTAAGTGCAGAGAGTTTTTACAAGGTATTTATCTTAAAAAAAAAAACAAAAAACAAAAAAAAAAAATTGCACTTGACAAGTTCACTTTAAGAATATAGCCATGGGCATGGCGCAGGAGGGATTTCCAGGAACAAGGTTGAGGTCAGAATCAACATGTTAAAGCCAAGATCAATAACGCAGGCAAAAAGCCAAGAATTATGCAAGGTGAGTGATACGGGAAACCTACAATACACATAGGAGAAAGGATTGTGTATGGTCACCTCCCGACTCGTCACATGCAGGAACTGTGCTCGGAGAGAAGACTGGGCGGTTACACACCTGATGCTTTTTGTTTTCAAGGGCTATAAGCCGCTGCTTGATGGCATTCCCCCTGAAAACTGTACGGAGGAGCTGGGAGTGAGCGTAGTCTGACCGCGGCCTCATATGGGCGCCTGTATACACAATGGTGACCTGTACTAAGTAGATAAGGCTCAGCTTTATTATCATGACGTCCTTTTACCTGCACTGACAGGTGTCTATTCTGAAAAATAAAGGTCATATAGTAAGGTTCACTCACTGTTCTTGTGAATGGGTCCGCAGAAGGAGCAGCACCAAAAGTGATGACTGCGTGTGTATGTATGTATGTATGTATGTGTATATGTGTGTGTGTGTGTGTGTGTGTGTGTGTGTATGTATGTATATATATTGTATATGTTCTACTTTTAAGAAATGTAAAAATAGTGATGTCCTGCAAAGATTTGGCAAAAGTTAAATATTACTTTTTTCCATTATTTAGTTGAATATAAAATTCTTTCTCCCGTAAGACACTGCTGTGTTTGGGATTACTGACCCTCAGGGCGAAGCTTCACATCCCCTGCGTTGTGTTGTGTAAATGTTTTCTACATTAAAGCCAGCAGTGACATAAAGGAAACCTGATGCTAACTGCAAATAATCCTCCAAAATGGTGACGAGATCTCCCCTGTGCCAACCATCCTGTATGTGAAAGGGAGCATTCATCTGACAATTCAGACACTTATTTCTGGAAACTCTCTATGATTGGACTGGCTCAGACTGACAGATACCGCCAACAGGAAAAACATCAGAAGTAAAGCTCTATCTATAAAGGGACCCGAGAAGGGGAAAATGCAGCAAAATAAGCTGAAGAGATTGCAATGGTTTTTGTTTTTTTTGGGAGGGGTGAATGATTCAGTATACGGTAACCATAATAGCCATTTACTTAGGCTGCACGCACATCAGCGGTATTCTGCCACAATGCCGGAACCATCAGATACGCGGTACAGTTCAATACAGTTAAATGGCATTGCGGCAAGATAAGTTCACATGCGGCCACATGTGATCACATGTAACCTTATATTGTCGCGATGCCATTTAACTGTATTGAACTGTACCACATTTCTGACGGATCCGGCATTGTGGCAGAATACCGCTGATGTGAAGCCGGCGTAAACTCTCATTTCACTGGACTTGGCAGTCCACTAGGAGGAACTACTCAGTGGCGCAGGCTGCTTTCACACCTCCGGTTTCTGCAATGCGGCACACTCCGTCACTTTGCAGGAAAATCGCAACCGTTTTTTTTTTTTTGCTGCCGGTTGCGTTTTTTTCTGCATAGACTTTAATTAGTGCCGCATTGTGCCGCAAAACTTTGCGTTCCATCCGTTTTTTTGCCGCATGCGGCAGATTTAGCCGATGCGGCGGCCGGATGGAACGTTGCCTGGCACGTGTTTTTGTGCGGCAAAAAAAGCCGCATCGCGCCGCATTCGGCAGATGCGGCGCATTTTTCAATGCATGCCTATGACGGCCGGATGCGGCGCGATGCGGCAAAAACCGCATCCAGCCGCCGCATGCGTTTTTTGCCACTGCGCATGCTCAGTAGCATGCCGCAAGCGGCAAAAACCGGACGGGCCGCATGGGAAAAACTTATGCAAAGGATGCGGTGTTTTCACCGCATCCGTTGCATAGCTTGCACAGCCGGATTGAGCCGCAGAGCTCAAGCCGGATGTGTGAAAGCAGCCTAACAGCTAACAATTAGTGAAGGACAAACCTGGACTGTAGAAGTCCAGATCCATTCCAGTAACATAGCACCGATCCAGGGCACGGAGTTCTCAAACACTCCGGGTAATAACTGTCCGGATCTGGGTAATTAAAAAAAAAAAAAAAAGGCCACTAAGGTAATTAAAAATCCGGCCACCTGGGTAATTTAAAAAAAAAAAAAGTGTTATCTTAGTCCTGTATGTGTTCAGTTATAAGTTATATTCTGAGGGGCAGAGATGACCTATAATAGTCTGTTGTGGAATAAAAACAAAAATTAATATTACCCGATGGCCACCGTACCAGCGCAGTCGGGAAGAGCAGGGTAAAGTGCCGGGATTGTCGCAATCCTGTGTGGCTGCAGGCTGCTATTTTTAAGCTGGGTCTCCCCAGCCTGAGAATACCAGCTCCCAGCTATCGGGCTTTAACTTGGCTGGGTACCAAAATTGGGGGGACCGCACGCCGATTTTTTTTAAATTATTTATTTAAATAAATTAATAAAAGCTGTATGCGGTTCCTCCTATTTTGACACACAGCTAAGATAAGCGCACGGCTGGAGGCTGCAGCCTGTAGCCAAATGCTTTATCTGTTCTGGGTATCATTATGTGGTCAGACCCTACTCCAATTTTTTTTTTTTTTTATATTTATTTTTACTGTACGCTATAGATTCACCCACTGGATTTGTGATTGGAAGCATTAGACAGGCTGTCACAAAGGCTGGGGGTGCTGTCTGACTGCAACCAAAGACGCCGGTGGGCAGGGGAAGCGGTGAATATGCATGAGTCTAATGAGCGGCCCCGGAAGAAGAAGAAGCGGCCGCATGAGCAGTTACAGCTGTGCCAGAGACTTGGTATGTATAGCGAGCTCGCTTTCTTATTTTTTTTTTTTTCTTTATTTTTACTCCCCCTGACCCTCCCTTCCTCAAGTACCTGGATCCAGCACTTGGGTGCCTTTGAACCAGCGGGGGTCAGACTTTACAGTTCAGTCTGCCCAGCACTAGTTTTCACAAAAAAAACACATCAAATCACAATTGCGAAAAGCACACCATCATTACAAGCGTGTTTTTGTTTTTTTTTTTGTTTTGTTTTTTTTTTTAATTTTCCAGGCCCTCTGGGACAAGGTGCAGGTTTTGGTGCAGTTTTCATGTCTCAGAGATGCAGTTTTTTGTGACAACAAAACTTAAGCGTGCACATGTAGCCGAATACTACTTCCGGGGCTGCTCATTAATAATAAATGCACTCCCTTGCAGCTGTTAGAGGCATATGTCGGCTGATCAGATCAGCTGTCATGTGCAGGGAAAGGCAAGGAGACAACCCATGCCGGAAATAGTAAGGCATGCGTCGTTAAGGGGTTAAAGTGAACCTGTCATCAGAAATTTAGCTATAAAGCTAAAAGTTCCCCCCTCTGCAGCTCCTGGGCTGCATTCTAGGAAGCTTCCTATAGTTCTTGTGGCCACTTTTATACCAAAATAAACACTTTGTAAACCTGTACCTTTTCTTATGCAAATTTCGTAAATCTTCCATGGGGGCGGGCTGCCTGGGGTCCGTTGCTGTCCTCCTGCCGATTTACGCCGCCCCCGAATGCTGAATTTCAAAGCTCAGGACGCCGCCCCTGGGTGCCCGTGGTCCCGCGCATGCGCTGTTCCACTGTAGCGGTGCCGTGCACTGTGTGCACGTGTGACCGCTGGTGACGCTTTGCGCGGGCACGAGGTTATGGGCGGCGCTGTGAGTGTCATCAGCAAGTGCCGCCCATAACCTCATGACCGCACTTTCCCCTATTACTCCAGCGTTATGCGCAAGCTGGCCAGATGACCGGACGTCACCTGCTGCTGAGCAGGATGGGAAAGAGGTGACGTCCGGTCACCTGGCCAGCGAGCGCGTCACCAGCGGTCACACGTGCACACAGTGCACGGCACCGCTACAGTGGAACAGCGCATGCGCGGGACCACGGGCACCCAGGGGCGGCGTCCTGAGCTTTGAAATTCAGCATTTGGTGGCGGCGTAAATCGGCAGAAGGACAGCAACGGACCCCAGGCAGCCCGCCCCCATGGAAGATTTACGAAATTTGCATAAGAAAAGGTACAAGTTTACAAAGTGTTTATTTTGGTATAAAAGTGGCCACAAGAACTATAGGAAGCTTCCTAGAATGCAGCCCAGGAGCTGCAGAGGGGGGAACTTTTAGCTTTGTAGCTAAATTTCTGATGACAGGTTCCCTTTTTAAAGGCATTTTCAAACAATGTGATAAAATGACCCCAGTCATGTAGTTCAAATAGCAGCCGTTCCTACTCACATGTTAGGGCTGGCTGCAGTTTGAAAAAGCCTAGCTTCTGAGACATGTCTCAACTGAGGGCAAAGTTGTATCGTAACACGCATACTGCTGAGCTGCTGGAGAAGTAAATAAATCTTTTACTCAGCCAATTTGTTCTTAGTCAGCCGAGGAGAAAATCTATTTCTTCTCTTGTCATTGCCGTTCTCTATCATCTCAGCGCTATGTGCTTACAATGCAGCTCCTCTGTCAGTTGAGACAGAGGTCTCGAGAATTGTCCTTCTTCGGACTGCTGTCCCCATCCTGATGCTTATTTCTTTGTTTTGGGTGCAGAAATGCTGGATTTACATGCTTAAATCATTGTAAAAACCAATGCAGTTGTGTTTTTAAGGCCTGGGCCACACTGGGCACTAGTGCGATGCTCGCATGACACTCTGCTCACGCTGGCAGCTCTGGAGGAGCCGAGTGTCCATGCAAGTATCCCTGCAACTGCGGTTCGACTGTGCGAGCGGACCTTAGCTGCGGAGGGGAGAGGCGGGCCGGCTCTGAGGAGGGCAGGGAGGGATTTATCGCCCTCTCTCCTCCGTAGGCAGCTATTGCGATTCTCGCTCTGCACATGTGGTACACCGGTGTACCGCACGTGCAGTGCGATATATTTATTTATTATTTTCCTTTCGCCCCATTCACTTGAATGGGTGCGAGAGAAAAAGAGTCTCGCATTAGTCTCAGCATGCTGCGATTGTTTTCTCGGTCCGATTAGGGCTGAGAAAATAATCGCTCATGTGCGCTGACACACAGGCTAGAATTGGTCCGAGTGGAATGCGATGTTTTATCGCACTCCACTCGCACCGCTTTTCTCGCCGTGTGGCTTAGGCCTAAGGCGCTCAATAGAAACCTATAACCATGTTCCCATATACTGTACATTTCTGGATACCCCATTCATTAGCAGAGGATTTTTGTTTTATATAGAAGCTTGCCTGCTCAGGAGCTGGAGCCTCTTTGGGTAGGATGTGGATGCTTTACATATCTGTATGATGACAGTCTCCAAGTTTTAGATATTAAGTGATTACTATCTAACGGTACGCCTTATCTGAGGGCTTCTAACTGATCAGTTGGCCACTTCCTCTTGTCGGGCTTTTATTTGCTGGTCGTTGAACATATTGACCACAATGTCATTCGGAAGGTGGAAAGGAGCAGGTAATGAGTATCCTCCTGATATATATCTTATTGGTTTTATGTAATTTTGTCTTAGCAAGTTTATCTGGAAGTTTGGGAATTATTGGAAAGATTTGTATTGGTGAGTTATACGTGAGAGCTTGGCTAGAAGCAGTTACCTGGCTGCATACTGTTGGCCTCCAACGGTTTCCTTATATTTGGGTAATAATACTTATTTCACAGAAATATAAGCTATAGAAGGCATTAATCGGGTCTCCTATATTTGTGGCATATCTATATTGTATACCAAGTTGATCTGATTACTACAGAAACTGTCCCTTTGTCAAGAACGTGGTCCCCCAAGCTTACCTGATAAAGTGGCTGCCAGGTGCTATATGTATAGAGTTGGTACACACGGCACTTCTGGTGAGGTGCTCAGGTAGGGAACAAAACTGGCTCAAGTAGATGTAAAAACGTGGCACTCAAGATAAATGTGAATAGTGGTCTTTTATTGAGAAGAACTTGTAGGGCCAGCACAAGCACAGACGTTTCGGTCAAAAACCTTAATCAGTGTGCGTGCAGGGGCTCCTCAGAAGGTATAGCAACTTGGCAACTGTCGTAGTAAGGTATGACGCGGTGTCCGCATCGCCACATAGACAGCCTGACTACGCCAGTTGCTATACTTTCTGAGGAGCCTCTGCACGCACACTGATGAAGGTTTTTGACCGAAACGTCTGTGCTTGTGCTGGTCTTACAAGTTCTTTTCAATAAAAGACCACTATTCACATGTAAAAACTTGGCACTCAAGATAAATGTGAATAGTGGTCTTTTATTGAGAAGAACTTGCAGGACGAGCACAAGCACAGACGTTTTGGTCAAAATCCTTCATCAGTGTGCATGCAGGGGGTCCTCAGAAGGTATAGCAACTGGCGTAGTCAGGCTGTCCATGTGGCAATGCGGACACCGCGTCATACCTTACTACGCCAGTTGCTATACTTTCTGAGGAGCCCCTGCACGCACACTGATGAAGGTTTTTGACCGAAACGTCTGTGCTTGTGCTGGTCTTACAAGTTCTTCTCAATAAAAGACCACTATTCACATTTCTCTTGAGTGCCAAGTTTTTACATCTACTAGGTGCTATATGTAGACAGAGAATGAATGGTGTGGTGGCCGCAAATGGGAACGTCTCCTTCCAATCACTTTAATGGAAGTTACAGTAATGGATGAGTACCCTAGCTTCCTGATAATATGCCATAGATGTCTGAGATGGATATACCTATTTATCTTTACTTAATAAAGAGAAGACTGTGCTCAAATTAAAGATTCGATGGTCCGGGGGTATGTTGGGGTGCTGGTATGATTGACCACAGTGCGGCACACTTCCATATTTTTGACAGCCAAATTGCCGTAAAAGCTGTTGTCTGTTTTGACACTTGATGTTCTCTGTACGGCAGTAAAATCCTCTACTGCAGTTCTGCGTAAATTTTGAGACCCTTGTGCTCTGATTTGCTCTCAGGCCCAACAGCGCAACCAGATATTAATTTCTGACTTAATATAAAGTGACACACCAGATGTCACCATTACACATAGAGGGAGTCAGTCCTTAAAATATTCTCCTACATGTGCATCATAGGATGGGTAATGCGTGTTAGGCGGCAGGAAACCACATCTGTACCTTGTAGAATAGTGTTAAGTCTTAGTGGACGTGCTTTACCTCCACTTGTTGTTTTCCTCAATATGGTTGGGAAGAAGAAAAAAATATTGGATTCTATGTACCACGGTTATATAGCAAGAAAAAGTAAAAGCCAGCTCACCACCACTGTTTAGTCCAGAGTTAATCGTGGTGGTAGGGCTGGTAAATTCAGAAAAAGACAGAATCCAGCGAGCTTAGACAAGGATGGAAGAAAAAACCTTTAATTTATTTTACATACATCTACATCGGCACCAACAGAGCTGATGTGTGGAAAAGAAATCCAACGCGTTTCGGCAAGTAAATTATGCCTTATTCATGGATCCATAAATTATGGCATAATTTACGTGCCGAAACGCGTTTTTCTTTTCCACCATTTAGCAGATATCCTAAAAATAAAAGTAACTTTGAAATTAAAGGAAACCTTTATGTCAAGGGCAACATGCCGATTTTGACTGCAGCACAACTCATGTGGCCAAAAATCACTTTATGTAACTGCTACATCACCGCACAGTGTTCGTTAATGGAGTCTAATTACAATTTCCAAAGTACTGTGACCGCAATAATCAAGGGGCAAAAAAGTCTGAACCTGTTGATTCTTTTGCTTGTTCCAGTCACATGATTTTGCTGGTCGCAATGCGACCACATTGACCTGCGGTATAGCGGGAATGTTGGTCATGTGACCTATGTTGTGGTTAAAATGGCTTCGTATCCACTGCCAAAAGAAGCTGGCCCATCTTAGAACATTTATGGAATATCCACAGGATGTGCCGTAAATAAATCCATAGATGCAGGTACCCAAGAGTGGGGCTCTATCCGGAATAGAGAGGTGGCCATATGTGAAAGGCTTTCTACATTAATGTCTAAGTGTGCTCCAAAAATTACTAAGTGCACTGGCTCAGAAATTAATGAAGCTCCCAAAGAAATGACCGGCTACTCATCAACTGCAATCCACTTCAGTAAACCACGCTTTTGGGTTAGCGTCTATAAATGTCTCTAAACGTATTACTTCTCAGCAATTAAGAAAATATGGTTGGATATCGGTGTAATCTGAGGTTACCAGGAAGTATATTTGCCTGCCCATGATTAAGGGTATCTGTCAGAAGGTTTAGGCCCCGTCACACACACAGAGATTGCTAACGAGATCGTTGCTGAGTCACAGTTTCTGTGAGGCAGTATCGATCCCGTTAGCGATCTTATGTGTGACACCTACCAGCGATCAGGCCCCTGCTGGGAGATCGCTAGTCGTTGCCGAATAGTCTGGACCATTTTCTTCAAAGGCACTGTCCTGCTGAGCAGGACGCATCGCTGTGTTCGACGCCTACCAACAACCTCCTAACAGGGTTATACAGGTCGCTCATTGTTACTGCTTCGTTGGTAAGGTCTGACTGTGTGACATCTCACCAGCAATCCTTATCAGGTCACATCGTCTGGATCGCTGGTAAGTCGTTGTGTGTGACTGGGCCTTTTGTTATGTAATCTGAACACTGCAGGAGATAGAGGCTGACACACAGAATTCAGTGATGTGTCATTTATTACCGTGCCTGGTGTTGTTTACTTAAGGCCCCTTTACACACTGAGACTTTCAGCGATCCCACCAGCGATCCCAACCTGATAGGCATCGCTGGTAAGTTGCTAGGAGGTTGCTGGTGAGAGGTCACACAGTCAGACGCTCCAGCGATCCCACCAGCAACCTGACCTGGCAGGGATCGCTGGAGCATCGCTACACGGGTTGCTGGTGAGCTGTCACCAGCAACCAGTGACCAGCCCCCAGCCAGCAGCGACGCACTGAAGCGATGCTGCGCTTGGTAACTAAGGTAAATATCGGGTAACCAACCCGATATTTACGTTGGTTACCAGCGCACGCAGCTACACGTGCAGGGAGCAGCGCACACTGCTTAGCGCTGGCTCCCTGCTCTCCTAGCTACAGTACACATCGGGTTAATTACCCGGTGTGTGCTGCAGCTACATGTGCACAGAGCAGGAGCTGCGCACACTGCTTAGCGCTGCTCCCTGCTCTCCTAGCTACAGCACACATGGGGTTAATTACCCGATGTGTACTCTGCTACACGTGCAAGGAGCAGGAGCCGGCAGCACAGGCAGTGAGAGCGGCGGAGGCTGGTAACAAAGGTAAATATCGGGTAACCAAGGACAGGGCTTCTTGGTTACCCGATGTTTACCGTGGTTACCAGTGTCCGCAGAAGCCGGCTCCTGCTGCCTGCACATTTAAGTCCCCTTTACACACTGAGACTTTCTAGCTATCATGCTGCACAACGGGAAACAAAGGACCAAAGAATGGTCCTGAACGATTTGTAGCGATCAGCAACTTCACAGCAGGGGCCAGGTCGCTGATGTGTTTCACACACTGCAATGTCGCTGGGGAGGTCGCTATTACGTCACAAAACCGGTGACGTTACAGCGATGTCGTTTGCGATGTTGCAGTGTGTAAAGCCACCTTTTATAGTGAAGGCTTTATCATCTGGTATTATCATTGCCCAGACTACACTACAGCGGGTGTCACCACAGAGAGTTCACGGGTTCATCAGAGTTCATTGTAAACTCTGATGACCTCCTGGATGTCACTGCACACACACTGCTTGCTGTATACTCCCCTGTCTCCAGCGATGCTGTCCCCACAATGCTCCGGCTTCCAGGTCCTCAGTGCAGTGAATAATAATTGAGTATAATGAGTAGCGGTCAGGAGCGGGAGGCAGCAGAGCAGAAGAAAACACCGCTGGATACAGGTGAAAATAGAAAATCTTTTTATTTAAAAGACCCGTGTTTTCTCCGGTCCGTGTCACACGAAGCACATCACTGTGCGATTCGTGTGACACCCGTGCTGTTGGAGAAAAAAATGGACATGTCTGCGTGTGTGTGCAGGGCCACGAGTGGCCACACGGTCCATGTGAGTAACTCCAGAGAATAACATGGGTACGCATGACATTTGTGTTTAAAAAAAACAAAACAAAAAAAAAAAAACAACCTGATGTCACATGTACCTGAAACACAGAGGTCGGCAAGGGGCCTTAGATCTCGTCTGTGACTCTATAGTTTTCTTCAGTTTGTCAGCTGTCTAATTATAGCATCTGTATGATAACAATCAAGCTGCCACACTGATCATATCTGATGACCAGAAAATAAATGAGACATGTAGCTGCTACCAGACTTAACATTTTAACACTAGAAGTCCCAGATAGGGGTCATTGAACATTTCTACCTTTGGAACCCAGAGACGGGTCGAATGACCAGAAGGATTTTAGCTAACATCCTATAATCACCGTCTTTTGTTCTGTAATTAAGGCCATTACTGTCGCACCACAGGAGGTTGTTGTTTTCCATTGAGTTTAACCATTTAGTTTCTAGTTAGTTCTATTCAGTTTATTGTATGTCATTTGACCCTCTTTTGGGACTTCAGGGAGGAGCTCGAAATTTCTGGGAATTCTAGTGTTAACGACCACCGATACTCTTCTAAACGATAATTGTTCAGGGGCCTTATTCCCTCATTGCTGTTTAAAAACAGTGATCGGGAATAAGAGAATAGCCCCACTCCAAAGCTGAAAATCCCGGGTGTGACAGCGTACACCCCTGCGCATCCGCCCTGACCAGGTTTGACACCGTTCAGGGCCAATTGACCTCTTAAATACTGCTGTAATTTGGGACAGTGGTATACAAGTGGTTGAAAGGGGGACCCACTTTGGCAGGATCGGCCACCCCTTAGTTGAAGTATGGTAAGTGAAAAAATATTAAAAGTGAAATAAAATGTGAAAAAAAAAAAAGAAAGAATACACAAATAGAGATGACTGAATCCGAAGTTCGGTGCTCATACCAAACACAGACTTTACAAAAAAAAAACCAAAACAACCAAAAACACGTATGATCACAACTCACACGCGCATCGCTCGTACTGGGGGTAACAGCGTGATCGGGTGTAGTGTGCACCAAGAAAATAAATACATGTTTGAAAACCCCTGCCCCCCTACCCCTGAAGTTGGTATGTTTATGGTTGGCTGCATGTGGGCAGAAACACAAACTGCCCAATTAGTGACTTCAATTGAGGTTCAGGTCAAGTCCGGATCCCAAACCAAAGTCCGGATGAGTCCACTGAACCGAACGTCTAGGGGACCACTAATCTCTATATATAAACTGGAAAATCATGATAACCCATTTCGGCACTAAGGCCCTGTGCGCACGGTGCGGTTTTTGCCGCATGTATTGCTGCAGAAAATGTTCATAACCTTTCTGCAGTCCTTCCCCAGCAAATCCTATGGTAAAAAAAAAAATGCTGTGCGCACCCCTACCAGCTTTGCTGCAGAATTTCTGCAGAAGAAAAAAGGTGCATGTCACTTCTTTTCCGCAAGTACCTTCGATTTTTGCCATAGATAATGGTAAAAAACTGCAGGGAACAACCTGCGGAAAAATGGCGGCAAAACCGCATGTGGTTTTCGGGTGCAGTTTGCTGCGTTTTTTTTTACCGCAGGTGCAGTAATCTTTCAGAGGGTGCGGAATTTTCTTAAGAAAACTCCATTTGCTAGTGCGCACAGGGCCTAAAACACCGCATTTAAACTTTCACTAAATCAACAAAAAAATTGTTCATCCTTTGGCGACGGCGCAACTTTAACCCCTTCTACTCTCCAGCATTGAAGATATGTTTTCCATCACACTCCTGTCTCAGCCTTCCTTGGTGAAAGGGAGGTATCAGAGTAGTACTGGTCAGGAGCAAGGCCAGGAACTGGACTCTGGCATCTCCACCAGCAGGATTAACCCTGAGGTTAGGAATAGCCTAGGGTCCCTTAGTGTGAGGGACAGCATAGGAGCCCCTGTCCCCCGCTATCCGAACAGTCACCTTGTGACCGCTAAGAAGCGCTCCTTCCCATCTGATCTCCCGCCGTGTGATGGAAATATATACCACTTATGGGTTGCTGCCACACTCATTAAAAACCTCATAACATATTGTCCATTCTCTCCTATTATCCCTCTTGTAAATTTCTAAATTTGGTTCTAAAACCGTGGCAAAATTTTATTTTTGTTTTCACATCTAAATGTTAGTTTCATCAATCACTTGTAGGTTAATGCTTCTCGGTACACCACTGAACTTCTTGAGGGAACTAGTTTCCAAAATAAAGACCAAGAACCTTCATTTTATAATTTTAGATTTTCTAAATGTCATATTTTCAATGTTTGCATTCACCTTAGCGATTACACAGTGCTGCTGTATTTTTTTGTATGTGTGCGTATATATGTGTGTGTGTTTATAGTCGTTTATATTAATTTCCTATTGCTAGGTTTCATATTTAAGGTAATAGTGTTCCCTAATTGTCTGTAGCCTGTGACATTACATTTTATGCTCATTCGGATGTGTATAAATGGTTGATGGAGTGTTTGACTTAAAAAATTGACTATGATAAATGACTTTGGGGTCATCCCTGGTGATGTGCGCATGAAGCGATTTACCACCTTCTTTCTAGATTGCTCAATGCTGATCATCTTACGTCACATAGGAAGGGACTAAATGCAGCATTCAGAACTGCTGAAGCCTGGAAAAAAAAATATATTCTCTAGGTGCAACCATAAGAAGAAACCTGTCCATGTTTTGCTCTTTGATCCCCCTGGCTGTGTCGGAGGCCCTGTTTAACCAGTCATGGGTAAATAAAGATCACTCATGTCAATGTCATCCCCACCTGCTGTTCAGTGTGCCACACAGGATGAAGGAGAGAAATCCTCCCCCCCCACCCCCCTCTTCTTTCTGTAGATAGATGCAAAGATGAAGTCAATAATGTGTTCAGTTTATTTACCTGTAAAATGGATTTTTTTTTTTTATTACTATTAGGCCTTTAATAACACAGACCGGAAGAGGGGCTGATAATATTGACGTCTTTGAAATTGTAGGACCAGCCAAATTACTGCCACTCTGTAATTCTACATCATTTACGGTATTCTAGTTTAACCTTACTATTGTGCCTCCAAAATTCTTAGTTTCTTAAGGTTATACACACGTTAGTCAGAATTTTTTTTTTTCCTCAAATGCAAAGTTAAACAGCTTTCTAAATAGTCTCTAAATACCATGATATCCCCTATCAATGGGATTGGCGTTTACCTTGCTGATTTTTTTTCTGGGATTTGACCTCTGGCACCTCAAATGATTCTTAGAATGGGGCTCTGGAACCCCAGAACATGGTACCTCTTCACCATGAATGGAGTGGAGGTGCACATGCTTGACCTACGCTCTTTTCATTGACGATGGGACTGCCGAATAATGCAGACTACCGTCTTTCGCTATTTCCAGCAGTCCTGTAGTTAACGAATGAAGTGGAGGTCAAGCATATACAACTCTGCCTCATTCAAGACTGGGTCTTTGGCATGCCTGCTTCCTGGCGTCCAAAGCCTGTTCTATGGATAGCTGGCTGGCTATCTCCGCAGTCTGACCCCTAGTGGTCTGCAAGTTGGGCTGTTTTTTTTTTTTTTTTTTTTGTTTTTTTTTTTGGGAGTGGTGAGTAGGATTTGATAGTAGGACTCACAACTCACTCTAGTTTGGAGGTACGGGAGGCTCGGCCATCTCACCTGAGCTGGAGGTTGTCTCATTACAGGCACATAAAAAATTAAAGAAATCAGAAAGGAGTGGTGAGCTGCAGGAGTAACATGGTGAGTTCCTGAGAAGGCTAGACCTAGACGCTAAACAGAAAGACCTGTGACTGGAGAATCAAGCCCCGCAAGTGCCCCTGGTAGCGTGAGTCAGAGTACGATATGTGCCACCCTATATTGCCAATATGTGTTGAGGATCGCAGTGTGTTGTTTGCTGTGGATCGGTGAGTCCACAAAGACTCCTGGAGGCGTAAGAGTGTTGACGGGGGAGTCCGCAGGCGCCTGAAGATTTTCAGCTTAGAAGTGTAATATTGATGTCCTGGGTGAAGTCGCCATATATATTAGGCAGTCCCAGGACTGCACTATGGAGGAAGTCAACATAACTCTGGTCCAGGCCCAGAAACAAGCCTTGGAGAAGCAGCGCCAGTCACATGAGCAAATCACCCGCCTAATGCTGGAGCAGATTGCGTTGTTGAAAGAGGTGGTTATGGCACTCTGGGAGACCACACCAACCAGGGGCCCAGTGTCATGGGGTGCTAGGAAGGTGGTACTTCGCTCCCTCCAAAAAATTACTCCAGATGATGATGTGGAGACTTTCTTCACGATCTTTGAATGGGCAGCCCAAAGGCAGAAACTCCTCGCAGAAGACTGAGTCGTTGTACTTGTGCTATACCTGGTAGGGGAATCTCAAAAAGCTTATCTCCATAGCGAGCAAGATGTGCGGGACTATGCTAGGCTAAAAGCTGAGATTCTTGCTCGCCGTCGCGGTTTTGGCCAGTGTGCAAGCCAGAAGGGTCCAGGCTTGGGGGTAACAGTCTGATAGATCTCCCGGTCCCAATTGTTTGACTTTCTCCATCTGGTAAAGCAGTGGCTGGAGCCCAGTGTCTGCACGCCAGTGCAGATTGTGGACAGGCTGGTAGCTGAACTTTTTTCCAGGCTCTTCCCAGTAAAATGCAGTTCTGGGAAGGTCATGGTGACCCCTGAAATGCAGACAATCTAGTAGAGTTGTTAGAGAGATTTGTTGCCACAGTGGGAAATCTCCAGGATGCTCCCTCCCACCTGTCTGTCATAGGTAGCCATTGACCCACTTGCAGTAGGAGACTTACCACCAAACAGGGTGGTGGAAGGTACGAACAGGTAGAATCCGTGCTCAAGTAGGGACTTTACGTTTAAAACAAAAAATCCAACCGGGTCCAATGTCGGTGGTGCCAGGAATTTGATCATGTCTTGGCATAGTGCCGATTGGCCCCAGAGGCTAAGGAATGTGATGTCAGCCGGAACCAGTCCCTGTTTGCAGCTTCATCCTGTGTGGCCACAAGTGTGTAATATAAGGCTTAATTGACATCCTTTCATGATCCTACTAGTTTCAGGTGGTCTTGTAACTAATACATAATAGCCTCATACCTGGAGTTTGTATACCCAACTGGTTCATAAGTGTGGTATGCATCAATGGTGACACCAAAACTTATCCTGTGGTCCTCGTGAAAATAGAAACGTCTCAGGGAGGTAGACTATGAAGTGGGGGTGGTAAAAATCTGTATGCATAGCATAATTTTGGGTGGGATTTTCCCTTGTTTTGGAAGCTTTGGGGGAAAGGTATAGAAGCTGAAGGAGATCAGCAGACTTCTCAGGAAGCTCATGTCAGTACCATCCCCTGGGAAGAGTGGGAGAATTCTCCTTTGCACGTCTAGGCTGAAGAAGACGAAATTCTCCCTACTTTACCCCGTTTTACTGGAGATAGAGTAAACACAAGAGAAGTTTTGTATGGCACAATTAAAAGATGACACTCCTCGATATGCAAGGGAGAACGTGGCCATCATCATCATCAAAGACGTTGCCAAGTGTCCAGGGGAAGACCAACAGTTTCCCCATTTAGCTATACCTAATGATCTCTTTATATAGAGTTGTCAAATATCTGGAGGTCGTTGAGCAATTACTAGTCCCTAAGACATATTGGCACAAGTTGCTTGATCTGGCCCATAGTCATCCTCTAGGGGGACACCTGGGAACCAACAAGACCCAGGAGAGTATTCTCCAGAGGTTCTTCTGGATCGGACTGTACAAAGAAGTTGTGGAACTATTGTAAATCTTGCCCTTTGTGCCAGATAACTGCACCTGTGACCCATTTTCACAGACCGCTAATACCCCTTCCCATCATTGAAGTACCCTTTAAGAGGATTGGGATGGATCTAGTGGGGCCCATTGTAAAGTTAGCTCAGGGACACCAATATATTCTGGTCATGGAAAACTATGCCACACACTATCCTGAAGTGCCTATGATAAATACCGCTTCTAAGAGTATCACCCGAGACTTATTTTTTATGTTCTTTCCAACGGGGATTCCGAAGGAAATCCTTTCTGAACAAAGCAGACCCTTCATGTTAAGGGTAATGAGGGAGAAAATGGCGCACATACATACCTCTATTTATCATCCACAAACAGATGGGCTAGTTGAGAGGTTCAATAAGACACTTAAACACATGCTAAAAAAGGTAGTGGAAAAGGACAGATGTGATTGGGATTCTGTTACATAACTGAAGTGCTGCAGGCATGTACAGGTTTCTCGCCTTTTGAGTTGGTGTATGGGAGGCATCTGTGGGGTCTGATAGACATAGTAAAGGAAACCTGGGAAACTGAGGCCACCCCATATAGAAGTGTTATTGAACACGTGGCTCGAATGCAAGACTGTCAGAGAACACATGTAGAAGACACAAGAGGCCCAAAGTTGGGTTTATAACAGAGGAGCCAAAATCAGAAACTTCAACCCACTGGATAATCTATTTCTTAGAGTCAACCATAGTAAGTTTTTGATGGAGTGGCACGGTCCCTATGGGGCAATAGAAAAGGTCGGGGAATTAAATTATACGGTACATCAACCAGGAAGACGTAAACTGTACCAGCTATATCATGTAAAGGTAATTAAACTGTGGAAGGACTGGGAGTCATTGAGTGCCATCGCTCTTAAGAATAGTATGTCACCACAGACTGTTCCCGCAGTGAAAACAGGAGAGACCCTTTTCGACGGCCCAACAAAAGGAAGCAAAACAATTCCTCAAGACGAACAAAACTAAGTCCTCTGACCTACCTGGGAGTACCCATTTGATAAACATGATCTAATAACTGAACCGGGTAAGAAAGTAAACCTCAGACCTTTATAGAATACCAGACGCACGCAGAGAAACAATATCAACTGTAGTCAAACTGATGCTGGACTTGGGGGTGACTGGAATCCTGAAGTGAATGGTCCAACCCTGTTGTCTTGATCCCCAAACCAAATGGCACCTGGCAGCTCTGCAATGTTTTCAGGAAGTTGAATGAAGTCTCTAAATTTGACGCCTATCCCATGCCCAGGGCTGATAAGTTAATTGACAAACCACGTAGTGACAGATACATAACGACTGGATCTTTAAAGTGATATTAACAAATAGGGCCAAGGAAAATAAGCCATTTTCCACCCCGGAGGGTTTGTTCCAGTATAAAAACATAGCATTTGGTCTGTATGGAGCACCGCAACATTCCATATATATAAAATGTTTGTGTGTATATAAGAAAATATATAAAGCTCAGTGTATGTATGTGTGTGTATGTCCACTAAAGGAATCCGCACCATCGCATTTACAATCACAAAATTATGCACAGACACTCCCTGTGACTCAGGGAACGTCATAGACTATGTTTTGATGGGGAAATTTACCCCCACGCTTTAAAGTTACTCTCCAAAATCCTGCCTCCATTAAACTGAATGGAGCTGCGAGCTAAAGCAACTGTCAGTGGTTGCTATAGAAACAAAATAAACTGTTAGTATAAGAAGCTTATGTGTGAGATCATAAGATGTCGGTGGACAGACTGATAAAGAGAGCCAGAGACAGAGGCAGACCGTGGAAAGAGGCAGACCGACAGCGACACACCGACAGAGACTGGGAGAGAGACAGAGAGACAGTTACTATCCCAGGTACTACAGCTAGTATATTATAAATATATACACATACACACACATGCGCACACACGAGTGGTCCGAGGGAAATAAAGTCACAGCATGCATGATTTGCCTCTGAAAATCAGTGTCACTGGGCCATTCAAGACTATGTGATTGAAAAGACTAGGCGCGGACATATCATTCGTGCAACCACACTGGGCCCAAGAGGTTGAGGGGCCCATTTCTACTTCCAAAACAGGTGGAATTGTAAATTTTGATGAGTTCTTGGGCTGAAAGGGGCCCATATACTGTTCTTGCACAGGGGCTGATTTCTGTCTGTGTCAGTCAGTGGATAAGACCCTGATCGGCATAATCAGATAGTTTTTCTATGATAGGGAAAATACGGTCTTGTGAACCCAGCTTTAGGCCTTCTTCCAATGTACATCTTTCTGCTACGTGAGGCATTTGTTTTCTTGATGGATACTACACATACCCATTAGAACATATGGGGCTGTTGACATGTGTATTCTCCATCCTAGAAAACTACCCAGAACCACACAGATAATGTCCATTTTTTTTTCTACCAGCAATGATGACGAGGGCAAATAGAACTGTATGAGATCTGTGAAAAACACGTACAGCCCACGGACGGTATGGTTCATGTGATCTCTATAGGGAGAGTAGAGTAAGCCACTTAGAACAAAGGATTTTGATGGAAACTTCAAACCTATTTTTTTCCATTTTTACCCTAGAGACATAATAATATCAAGAGGACAGCTCTGCATACGAACATCTATGATTATGGAGCTGTAGCTGCATCTTACTATTCTACAGATTTCCATCACACCCCATGGACTTGAGTGGTTTGAACTGTGGGTTACATCGGATTGGCCACTGTAAGACGTATAAGCCATTGATTTCTACTTTATGTAATTGGCCCTTGTTCATTATTGTTTTCAACTGGAAATGCAACTAAACAAAAATCTTTTAACAAACTAAATGATGTTAGTGATGTTGTAAATTAATAATTTAGTGTAATCCTTGTGCTAAATATTGATTTCTTAATTGCTAATGGCTCAGTTCATTATGAGCCATGTAAAATACAACAGGCCAGATGCTGGGAGATATATGGCTATATATCTAATATTATATTAAGATAGAGAGCTAGATATGTGTATATATAGTGTGTGTGTGTGTGTGTGTCATATGTATACTGTGTGCGTATGTATACATGTATAACGTGTGTGTGTGTGTATGTATATGTATATATATATATATATATATATGTGTGTGTGTATATGTGTATATATATATATATATAGATATATAGATAGATATATATATATAATATATTCTATTTATTTTATTTTTTTCCTCCAGCTTTTTTTTTTTTTTTTTTTTTTATGGGAAAAAAAAAATACAGATGTCTGCCACTTTTATACCATGTTCCAAATTGTGCTAATTTTTATTTTTCTGGGATTTTCCTGAATGGTTGTTGTAAAATGACTCAATTCACTGTTCCCAATTATTATGCCCAGCAGTGTTTTCCAAACATTTTATAAGTTGTAAAAGAGCCAAAAATAATCATTTATTAAACTTGCAACATTAAAGGGAACCTGTCAGGTGTAATATGCACTGAGAACCACGAGCAGTTCTAGGTGCATGTTGCTAATCCCTGCCTAACAATCACATCCTGTAGTAGTGGCCAGTTCCCTTGGCTAGTCGGCCCCCTTAGCATGTAAGCACGCCAATGAATGTGTAGCATCAGAAGATGTTCGCACTCACCTTTCTGCTGCCATCGTTGGACTTCAGCTAAGTGCGCATGATCCCGTTCTTTCGGTCATGCGCCCTACACTACTTTGAAGTCAGGACGCGTACACCCGGCTTCATAGTGTGCATGACCGAAAGTCTGGGATTATGCGCACTGAGCCGAAGTCAAGCGTTGGACGCGATAACAGCAGAGGTGAGCGCAACCATCTTCTGACACTGCGCGTCCGTTAGCACGCCAACAGGGGCGTGATTACATGCTAAGGGGGCCAACTAGCCAAGGGAAGTAACGCCCTTGCGACTAGTCGCTGGCCTTTATAAGCAATGCCATATGGGATCTTTAGAAATACTTTTTCTAAAGATCCCTTAATCTATGCTACTATAGACTGGGACTGTTAGGGAGGGATTATCAATATGCACCCAGAACTGCTTGTGGTTCTGGGGGCATATTGCACCTGAAGAGGTCAGATTTACTGAAATCGAAAGCTATGCCCAACAAAAACCATCTTGACAGGTCAAGTTATGGGTTAACATAGGACCCATTCTTTATCACCTTCACAATTCTTGTATCCATTGTTATAGCTTTTGCTGCTACTGTGAAAAGCAGCTTTAATTGCTTTAATTTGCATAAAAAAATGCATTAACAAAATCTGTAAAAACCGAATGAGTGAACATATCGCCTGACAAACTTATTACTGGTGTCTCAGATTGATTACAGCGAACCAAAAAGCCCTGAGACACAGTACCCTCCATGAGGTTTTTTTGAAAAATTTTTATTTTTGACACTTAAATCCAATTTCCATTTTATTTCAGAACGCAGTGTAAATTTCAGAACTGCATAATACGGTATTCAGCGGGTGTTTTAGAGTAATTTTTGTATCTCTCCACATGCTGGAATGGGAGGATAAGAAACTTGTGACATTAGGAGACCTTGGCTGAAGGATGACAAGGGGAAATGTCTATTTCACTGGCACCACAGGTGCATGACCACCAAATACCAAAAAAGTGGGAAATGCAGCAGCCCTGAGAGAAGGTTGCATGAATGATGTATCTTACTGTATACAAATACTTCACAGCCCTCGTCTGGACTCCTTACAACCTGTGCCTAAGGTATGGTATATGTCTGGACCCCTTGCAACCTGTGCCGGGGGAGTCCGTCTGGACCCCTTGCAACCTGTGCCGGGGGAGTCCGTCTGGACCCCTTGCAACCTGTGCCGGGGGAGTCCGTCTGGACCCCTTGCAACCTGTGCCGGGGGAGTCCGTCTGGACCCCTTGCAACCTGTGCCGGGGGAGTCCGTCTGGACCCCTTGCAACCTGTGCCGGGGGAGTCCGTCTGGACCCCTTGCAACCTGTGCCGGGGGAGTCCGTCTGGACCCCTTGCAACCTGTGCCGGGGGAGTCCGTCTGGACCCCTTGCAACCTGTGCCGGGGGAGTCCGTCTGGACCCCTTGCAACCTGTGCCGGGGGAGTCCGTCTGGACCCCTTGCAACCTGTGCCGGGGGAGTCCGTCTGGACCCCTTGCAACCTGTACTGAAGACGGAGTGTTGTGGTAAGGACTTAATATTTTGGAAAGTGAAAGCAGATTGAATGATTGACTGAGATCTAGGATTTTTTTTTCTTTTTAACCTTCAGATAAGTATGAATTAGTTAATTTGCTGCAGATTTTGTAAGCACACCTGCTGTAGGTTTGATCCAAGCATTTCCTACCGTTAGGCTATGTGCACACTGTTTTTGGGTGCAGTTTTGTCACATGCATGCAAAGCCTATGGCAGCTGGTCTTCTCTCACAAGCAATTTCCTGGGCACAATGGGTGCTTATTAGGCCAGGGACGTAATGATGTCACGAGCAGGGTCTAGTAAGCGCCAGGGGCACGGAGTATGTACGGACCGGATATATTCTGTCCTGGACCAGGGCAGCTCAGATTGAATACTCTCCGACCACCTTTCATCTTTTCTCTTTTGAGAAAAGGGAGCCAGCACGATCTGAAATTGGCATGCATCATATAAAAAGTGCAAATTCACAGATTTATTCCAACTGTACTACAATTAAAAAAATGAGATTTTTAGCAAATAATTGATCAATTCTTTGAGCCACCCCTGCCAACGTCACGGCAAATCTTAATAGGGGGGGTCCTACTCTATATTATGTATTTCATGTGCCATGCGGCTCCTAGATAAAGTTAAAAGCAGAACCATAATGGAGCACACATACCTGTAACCTGTATATAGCCGCTTCCATGTTGCAAAAGATGCAATTGTGGATAAGGAGCAGCCCAGGTCCCAGCATGTGGAGCAAGCTCTACACTTACCAGGACTATATCAGAACGGACCCTCCCAGTGCCAGACAGCAACCATTGATAAAGGCGGACCAGATCCAAGTATGGTGCTTAATTAGCATTGCCTGTGGAAAGGGTGAGGCACCTGAATGTGAACAGCTACCAACAGGTATGTGTGCTCCATTATGGTTCTGCTTTTAATTTTATCTAGGAAGGCCGCATGGCACATGAAATACATAATATTGAGTAGGGCCCCCCTATTGAGATTTGCCGTGACGTTGGCAGGGGTGGCTCAAAGAATTGACCAATTATTTGCTAAAAAGCTCAATTTATATTATAGTACAGTTGGAATAAATCTGTAAATTTGCACTTTTTATATGATGCATACCAATTTCAGATAGTGCTGGCTCCCCTCTCTATCTTTTCTCTTTTGCAGCGCTATGTTTAATAATCGTCTTTTGGCTTGGGAAGACTAAATGCAACAATTGAAAGTTAGTTGTTTTCTGCGAGTATGAAATCAATATTTTTTATTTGTGCAAAAGCTTTCTGTGATTATGCAGCAGCCAACACAATCTGATTTTCCATTTTTTTTTTTATTTAATGCTTCAAATTACAGCAAAATGTTTTGAAAGAAGCACAAATTCACCTAATCTCCATGAAATCAGATTGTCTGCGCCATGTTCCCCAGTAATGAACTGTGTTTATCTGTATATAATGGAAAATTAAATTATCTACCGTTTACTTTTTCTACGAATAGTGTTGGAGATATCGTATATTTGGATTTCCAAACAAAAAATGCTAACATTGTTATCACCCGTCTAATAGAAGTAACTTTCCATACCGGCTGGTTAATGAGGTGCACAAATATACCTGCTTAATAATTAATCATACAGGTATTCTCTCATAGTGATAACCCCTTGACATGGCGGGCTGGGTCAACATTTTATTTATTTTTTTTATTTTTTAGTTGGTGATAGCTTTGGCTGAAAACTCTCCCCATTTGGTACATTTATTAAAGGAATAGAGCTGAAGTATTGCATATACATTTTTATGCTTCTGCAGTTTGGTGAGAATATATATATATATATATATATATATATATATATATATATATATATATATATATATATATATATATATATATATATATATATATATATATATATATATATATATATATATATATATATATATATATATATATATATATATATATATATATATATATGTATGTATGTATATGCGTGTATATATATATATATATATATATATATATATATATTATAATGTATGTATATATATATATATATATATATATATATATATATATATATATATATTATAATGTATGTATGTGTATATATGTATAAAGGTGTTATTGACATTAATTTCTAACCAGACGTCGATAACAACCCATCCAATTCACATAGGCAATAAATCAAGCCGTAGATGTCCATGGAGTAAGTTCTGTGCAATAATAAGAAATGGCAGAAAAAAAGACCGCATGAAGATAGGTGGAAAAAAAGTCATGACACCAGCTGAAATCTATCAGAAATTAGAAGGCAACCCTGCTACTTGGTGAAATGTAATAACAGTTGGTTCAACTGATGGCCTTGAAAAAGGTGTTTCGTTACCAAGATGTCGCACAAGAAACATCTTTCGATGGGTAAAACCAGTGAGCTGTCTCAACTTTATTGTTGCAAAACTTACTGATGACATTGCTTATATAAGAAGTTCTAAACTGCTGAAGGTTCCAGTGAGTATTGTTGAGGCCATACAGCTGAAGTGGAAAGAATATCATTTCATCATAATCTGTCCATGACCAGATTTTCCCCACAAGATTTCCGACAGAGGAGTGAAAAGATTTATTAGAAGATTTGTTCAAGAGCCAAAAAGCACCTGTGGAGAGTTAGTTGTTTTAAAGAAAATAAGTAATGCACTCAACCTCCATGCGTGTATGCACGCTCACGATGAAAGACTCCATTGCTGAACAAAAAGCATGTTCAAGCATGTTAAATTTGTTCAACAACATTTAGACAAGCCTGTGAAACACTGTGAGAATATAGTCTTTTGGATGTTATAATACACACCATATTTGGAGACCAAAAGGCACTGCATATCACTCCCAGAACACAATACCAACAGGCAAGTTTGGAGGTGGGAACATTATGGTGTCGGGCTGTTTTTGAGCATAGGGCACTGGCAAACTTCATATGATTTGAAGGATGTGAAAAGTGTTTGTATGGAAGAATGGGCCAAAATCGCACCTGAGCAATGGTTGCGACTAGTTTCTCCATACAGGATAGATCCTGAAGCTGTGATCACCAACACAGGCTTTTGTACGAAGTATTACATTTTAGTAAGTGTGTTCAATACTTTTTTCCTGGCATTTCTCATTGTTACACATAACTTAACTGAAACCATAGATGTCCATAAGTTATTTGCCTGGGTGGACTGGATGTGGTGTTACCATCATCTGGTGAGAAATTCATGTCAATAGCACCTTTTGAAATCTATTTACTTAGATAATTCATGACATGTTCAATACTTTTCATCCATTGTAATGAAGAGTGAACGCACCACGCAGCTAGCACAAGTGACTGCTACAGGACCCTGGAGAGTTAAAGGAGTTGTCCAACATAAACTCAAAAATGTATGTTAAGCTAATCTGTGCTGTATTGTCATATAAAACACCCCTACATTGTTATTTTTTGTTTTCTAACTTTTGTTCCTCTTGAATTCACCCTTTTATTCTCTGCAGCTCCTTGTTTACATTCAGCTCCAGCAAACTGACCACTTGCTGTGCAAAACCTCAGTCAGAGCTGGCACCGCCCAGCCTCAGTGTCCAGCCTCGCCCCCTGCCTGCCCTCACTGTCCAGCCTCGCCCCCTGCCCGCCCCCTGCACACACATTCCCTGTCAGTATTCTTCCCCAGCACCTGACCTGGTATCACTACAGCATTGCAAATAACAGCCCCACATCAGGCTCTGCACCGCACACCACATCGGGCTCTGCACTGCACACGCACACCTATGGCTCTGCACTGCACACGCACACCTATGGCTCTGCACCGCACACGCACACATATGGCTGTCCACCGCACACATATGGCTCTGCACCGCACGCGGCGCTCTGCACCCCCCCCATCCCCATCGGGAACACATGTAGGGAGTACATACTCACCTGTCCTCAGTTCCCGCCGCTCATGCACGTTCGCGCGCTGTCTGTGCTCTGGCCATATCAGCACAGTAGTGACGTCACCGCTGTGCTGAAGAGAGCACAGACAGCCGGAGGGACAGTGATGAGAAGCAGCGCTGTGCTGCTTCTCATCAGCACTTTCAAATGTACCGGCATCTGTGATCTGCGATGCCGGTACATTTGAATGTGCGATCCTGAGCAGGGGGCCCGGTGCTGGCGCTGACACCACGGCAGCTGCCGCCAGGCCCCGCCCCCACGTCACAGACCCCACAGCAGTGCAGGGGGAGGTTACGGGGAGAGTAAAAGAGATGCGGGGGAATGTGTGGGAGGGTGCAGGGAAGGGGTGGGGACTCACGCACTGTACCCGCCCAGCAGGGAGGCGACATGCTGTTCCAGATTTGCATGTCAACATGGCCCTGCCCATGTTGCCATGAAATGACCGGAAGCAGCAAAATCGCGGCAGGAGCGGTCACATGACCGCTCTGAGCCGGGGGAGAGGGGCTGACAGCAGGGCAGGTAAGTGCTCTCTATCTACTTACCTGCCCCAATGTAGCCCAATAGGGAAATAAAAAAAAAAAAAAGTCAAAAGAAGCCGGATAACCCCTTTAAGTACAGGGTAATATTTAATTTTGTGCAGTTTGTAGGTGCTGAAATGCTAAAAATGTATCTGATACTTGGAAATAAAACCCCTCTTGTTAAGTGTTGTGATCTCTGCCGCCAAATGAATGGGGCCTAGTTTTCTTTTCTGTGGACCCCTCGAATCTTCGTATGTAGGGCTATCCGTTTTTAGTAAAATAAAAGCATACACCTAAAGCATGATATTGGTCACCGATAATGTACAACTGTTTCTTGATGGCAATTGATAGATTATTGTGTGTAAACTCTGTTTTGCAGTTAATGTCTAACAATTTTTCATTTTCTTTGTTTGTACAGGGATTGAATCCATTGTAAATGTATGTTTTATCAGTGATGGCCGATCATCATCCTCCACCACTGGATACCACCCCGCTACTAGCAACTGAAATTCCGCTGCTACCGGCACCTATCGTCAATGGAGAAGGCAGCCAACAGGTTAGAGGATGTTATTTTTTTATTTTTTATTTTTTATTTTTTTATTTTCCTTCTCCTGCATTCTTAAATTCTTTCAATAAGAGCGTCTTTAGGCATGTCTTGGTGAGAAAGAAAGTTTCATATCGGAATGTGAATCGCATCAGAAATCATGGACTTTCCTAATTCTCCATAAAGAGATTCACACTCTGTAGTCTGCAGTGGACAGAAAATACGCGGACAAGACAACAGTCATGGAGAGAGCACAGGGGACAGGGGCTCCTAGATTGGCCCTGAAGCTTAGGTGACCCTAGCTATCCCTTATCTCAGAGTTGCCTCTGAAGGTGAGGATAGCTGAGCCACCAACCTGGCCCTGAGCCTGACCAGTCCTGATCTTATACCCCTCCCTCCAAACCCATGGAAGGGCCAGGGGAGGAGTGTGATAACACAGAGAGACAAACAGGGGAAACCAAAACTCGATCGCACAGCATACTCACACAGAGGCATAAGACAATAAGGGCATAGGAGGAAAATAAGAGTAGGGAGTAAACAAGACAACGGTTTTCTCCACAACAACACCAAGCACAAAGCAACAGTCACCGGCAGGACCGGGACACAACAGCACACAGACCAACGCAGTATAAGACTATAGTTGGCTTGGGAAGACAGATTCCACCATCTTAAAAAGGCGGGGAGTAACTGATAGGTTTCCAACAACATGTGATCCCAGAGAAAACTCTGCTAGCCTGCTGGTTAGGCCAGAGTCACACTTGCGAGTGCCTCGTGTGTAACTTGCGCGAGTCTCTCATTGAATCACCCGGCATGGACTCACACTCTCAGGACAGGAGCATCTCAGCTGCATAGACATACATGCAACCGACCCGCTCCTGTCAGGAGAGTGCGAGTCCGTGCCGGATGATTCAATGAGAGACTCGCGCGGATTTCACGCGAGGCACTCGCAAGTGTGACTCTGGCCTAAAACTCTTGCTAGACTGACATTAATGAGCCCACAGCTGGTTGATGCCTGAACCTGCCTGCGTAACTCAGAAACACCAGAGAAACCATAGTGTGAAGTACCAGAATCAGTGGTGTGAACAGCATCTGATGCCACCATGACATGTTACACGTTTTGCGCAAAAATCCGTGTGACAACAACCTGTCCTCTTGACTTTTTTTTTTTGTTATGCTTTTATTATCCTATTCTGTTACTTATAGTTTCCAAATATTAATTTTAACATCTTGAAAGGGGATTTATCCTCAAGTCAAAAGTGTGAAGATTTTGCTTTCCTGCTGCCTCCCTCATTACTCCGTTTTTAGTTGTTTGGGTTTTTTAAATTGCACCATACGAATTGATGCCCCCTTGTAAAGATTATAACATTTAGCACTGAAATATAAGGCCCATATCTCTGGAACCGTATGCCAAATTAAAAGCAAAAAGGGAGCAAGGGGAGGAATAAAATAAGACCACAAACTGTCTGCTTTTGATCTGGTGACCGGTCTCCTATCACTAATCACGGCAGTGTCTACAAACAGACCTGCAATGGTTTTTTTTAAAAACACAGCATGTCAAATCTTTTTGCGTACGCTGAGTTTTATGTGTGGATTTCCCATGGAAATGCATTACATGTGGAAAATCTGCAGTCGAAAAACGCATGTGTGTGCTATTAATTAGTTTCTTCTGCAGAAATGCACTAAAAGATGAGTACGGAATCCACAGTGTTGTCAAAGCCAAATACCTGGAAGTCTCTAAACAAAGCAGTGTAATTTAATACATGACAAACTAAAAACAGACAAAATACAGTGTCAAAAAAAGTGATAAAAACGCATGTTAAATTAAAAACTGCAAAAACCTACAGTAAATTAGTAAATAGGTGGTGAAATCTACAACATAAAAAACTCACCAGATACTCATTGTTGTACCGTAGACCTTAAAGGGGTATTCCCATCTTCCATTGATTTTATTTATTTTTTTTTTTTTTTAGCAGTCAATTGTATAGTAAAAATAAGCATAAATGGCAGAAACTGTGCAATCCTGTCATGGTTTCTGCAATTTTGCTGTCCCTGTACAACTCCTCCTGGCTCCTCTTAATCCGTCATGTGACCAGCTAGCAATGCTGTGAAAGTCAGTGCCGCTTTGGTTTGCGTGCTTGCTCCCAATGCTGCTGTATGAAATGGTAGTAGTGCTGCAGGATCTGGGGTTTACTCCGTTATATCAGCACCATGGTATGGCTAAGTGTCTATAAATCACAATTTCTCAGGTTGTAAACACTCCCCCATACACAAATATTAAGTGCTTTGTGTCTGTCTACCTGTTTTATAGTGATCAAATGCAGACCAGACCTTACTATAGTGGACCTGCCTGACCTGCGATATGTGTTAGTGCTGCCACGGTGTCCAGTGTTACTGAAAACTGAGCACTTATAGCAGTCTTGTTGCCCTCCGTCCGGCCGGTCTCTATTTGGTCGCCCCCCCTCCCGGGCTCGACTTGGTCCCCCCCCCCCCCTCCCGGGCTCGACTTGGTCCCCCCCCCCCTCCCGGGCTCGACTTGGTCCCCCCCCCCCTCCCGGGCTTGACTTGGTCCCCCCCCCCGCCTCCCGGGCTTGACTTGGTCCCCCCCCCCTCCCGGGCTCGACTTGGTCCCCCCACCTCCCGGGCTCGACTTGGTCTCCCCCCCCCCTCCCGGGCTCGTCTTGGTCCCCCCCCTCCCTCCCGGGCTCGTCTTGGTTCCCCCCCCCCACCCTCCCGGGCTCGTCTTGGTTCCCCCCCCCCACCCTCCCGGGCTCGTCTTGGTTTCCCCCCCCACCCTCCCGGGCTCGTCTTGGTTTCCCCCCCACCCTCCCGGGCTCGTCTTGGTCCCCCCCCCCTCCCTCCCGGGCTCGACTTGGTCCCCCCCTCCTCCCGGGCTCGACTTGGCCCCCCCCTCCTCCCGGGCTCGACTTGGTCCCCCCCCCCCTCCTCCCGGGCTCGACTTGGGCCCCCCCCCCCCCCTCCCGGGCTCGACTTGGTCCCCCCCACCCCCTCCCGGGCTCGATTTGGTCCCCCCCCACCTCCCGGGCTCGATTTGGTCCTCCCCACCTCCCGGGCTCGACTTGGTCCCCCCCACCTCCCGGGCTCGACTTGGTCCCCCCCCCCCCTTCCCTCCCTGGCTCGACGTATCCCTGCTGCATATTATCCACTGCAGAGGAGCACACGATCAGTGCTGTGTATAAAGGGGGCTGGTAGACTCTAATTTCAGTAAGGCTAAGTTCACATGTTCCACGTCCAATAATCATCAAATTGAAACTGATCCAGCAAGCAAAAAAGGCACCCAACCATTTCAAATTGGGAGAAAAATTGGGTGACAATTTAACGGATCTTTTTTTTTCTTTCGACTTGAGCTTTTAAAAATGCATAAAGTTCCAATCCATTTTTTTAAAAAAAAATACAGAAAATTCCCCAAGCCAGCTTACCGGTACTCCCTGAAGTGTGAAATCCTCATTATGGTCTAGGAACTGAATCCGCAAGGAAATCAGGGCAGGAGCCAGCCACGGAAGTCAAATACAGAAAAAGGTTTTCCAGGTTCCAGCGGACAGATCCCAAGACTCAGTAGATGTTCTTTAAAAATTCTTTTTGCCGTACCTGAGATGGACAATTTTCTAAACTCAATAAATATCCTTCACTGAATCACAACTTTGCAGCATCGCTCCACGCAAAGATATCAGACGAGGAGGTGGAGGAGGCGGTTAAAAAGCTAAAACCCCATAAGGCGCCAGGCCCTGATGGGCTCTCTGCAATCTACAAGAAATTCCTTCATGTACTAAAACCTCATGTTATCAAAGTTTTTAATGATATATTGGATGGACAGCCAATGTCCCCAGAATTCTTGCTGGCTCATAACTGTCATCCCTAAGCCCAAAAAAGATCCCCTACAGGTTAAAAAATTATAGGCCTATCTCGCTCTTAAATGTGGACCTGAAACTCTCTACATCTATATTAGCAAAAAGAATCAATGCAGGTTTACAGTCACTTATCCACCCTGATCAAGTGGGTTTTATACCCTCCCGCCAAGCACCAGACAATATTCGGAAAAATTTAAATATTATTCACCACGCTAATAAATCTAAAACTCCGCTATTGTTATTGGCACTTGATATAGAAAAGGCATTTGATTCAGTCGTCTGGCCATACCTATTCAGGGTGCTGACTAGAATGGGCTTCACTCCAAACTTTATACGCACCATTCACTTATTGTATAATAAACCCATGGCATATTTAAAGCTCCCAACAACAGTCCCACAGCCTATACATATCGGAAGAGGCACCAGGCAGGGTTGTCCATTATCACCTGCCCTATTCGCTTTAGCGATGGAACCTTTGGCCCAGGCCATCCAGGAGTACCCAGATATAAATGGACACAAGATTGGACGGGAGAGGTACAAATTAACCCCTTAGTGATGGAGCTAATTTTCACCTTAATGACCAGACCAAATTTTGCAATTCTGACCAGTGTCACTTCATGAGGTTATAACTCTAGAACGCTTCAACGGATCCTGGTGATTTTGAGATTGTTTTTTCATCACATATTGGACTTCATGTTGGTACCAAATTTAGGACAATATTTTTTGCGTTTATTTATGAAAAAAATTGAATTTTGGCAAAAATTTTGAAAATTTAGCAATTTTCAACTTTTGAATTTTTTATAACATTAAATCAGAGATTTCTGTGACACAAAATAGTTAATAAATAACATTTCCCACTTGTCTACTTTACATAAGCACAATTTTGGAAACAAAATTTTTTTTGTTAGGAAGTTAGAAGAGTTCAAAGTTTATCAGCGATTTCTCATTTTTACATCAAAATTAACAAAACCATTTTTTTAGGGACCACATCATATTTGAAGTGACTTCGATAGGCCTAGATGACAGAAAATACCCAAAAGTGACCCCATTCTAAAAACTGAACCCCCCAAAGTACTCAAAACCACATTGAAGAAGTTTATTAACCCTTCAGGTGCTTCACATGAACAAAATCAATGTGGAATGAAAAAAAGCAAAAATTAAATTTTACCTAAAAATGTTGCTCTAACCCAAATTTATTCACTTTTAGAAGAAATAACACAACACAATGGACCACAAAACTTGTTCCCCACTTTGTTATGAACGCACTGATACCCCACATGTGGTCAGAAACCTCTGTTTGGACAAATGGGAGGGCTCGGAACAGAAGGGGCAATATTTTGAATTTTGGAAAGCAAATTTGGCTGAAATAGATTGCGGGCACCATGTTGCATTTACAGGTCCGCTAAGGTACCTAAACAGAAGAAACCCCTCACAAGTGATGCCATTTTAGAAACTAGACCCCTCAAGGCTTCTATCTAGGGGTATAGTGAGCATTTTGGATCCACAGGTACTTTACAGATTTTGTTAACGTTACGTTGTCAAATTGAAAATTTTAATAATTTTCTCAAAAATGTTGCTTTAGCATCAATTTTCTCACTTTTTCAAGAGGTAATTCCAAAAATTTGACCTTAATGTTTGTTACCCACTTTTTTATGAGCGCGGTGATACCTCACATGTGGTCTGAAACCTTTGTTTGGACAAATGGGAGGGCTTGGAACGGAAGGAACAATATTTGAATTTTGGAAAGGAAATTTGGCTGAAAAAGATTGCGGGCACCATGTCGCATTTGGAGGTCCCCTAAGGTACCTAAACAGCAGAAACCCCGCACAAGTGACCCCATTTTGGAAACTAGGCCCCTCAAGGAATTTATCTAGATGTTTGGTGAGTACCCTGAACCCTCAGGTGCTTCACAGAAGTTTATAATGTTGAGCTGTGAAAATAAAAAAAATACATTTTTACCACAAAATTGTTACTTCAACCAGGTAGCTTTTTTTTTTTTACAAGTGTAAAAGGAAAAAATTCAGCATAAGATTTATTGTGCAATTTCTCCTGAGTATGCTGATACCTTATGTGTGATGAAAATCAACTGTTTGGGTGCACAGCAGGGCTCGGAAGGGAAGGAGCGCCATTTGACTGCACAATTGGCTGGAATCATTAGCGGACGCTATGTTGCATTTGGAAAGCCCCTAAGGTGCCTAAACAGTAGAGGTCCCCCACAAGTGACCCCATTCTGGAAACAAGACACCTCAAGGCTTTTATCTAGGTGTATATTGAGCAGTTTGAATTCAAGAGTACTTCACAGAATTTGATAAGCTTAGGTTGCCATATTGAAAATTTTCATTTTTTTCACAAAAATGTTGCTTTAGCATAATATTTCTTACTTTTTCAAGAGGCAACAACAAACCGTGGACCCCACAGGTTGTTATGCAATGTCTTATGAGCACAGGGATACCCCACATGTGGCCAAAAACCTCTGTTTGGAAAAATGGGAGGGCTTGGAATGGAAGGAGCACCATTTGAATTCTGGAAAAGTTGAAATAAATTGCGGGCACCATGTCACATTAGCAGGGCCCCTTGGGTACCTATACAGCAGAAACCCCCCACAAGTGACCCCATTTTGGAAACTAGATTTTATTCAGGAGTATAGTAAGCATTTTGAATCCACAGGTACTTCACAAAAATGTTGCTGTAGCAACAAATTTCTCACTTTTAGGCTACGTGGCCATGATCCAGCGACACGGCGTCTAGTACACAGTGTCAGCCTTCCTGCAGAGATGTGAGTGTTGTCCACGGGAGAACGCAGCTGCCCATGCCCACGATTTGGGTTCAGGCTGCTGTGGAACTCTATGCTACCTGCAGAGAACACTCTTGTCTCCGCAGCATAAATTGACATGCTGAGGCTCGGGAAGCTGCACCACAGGTCAGTGTATGCTGCGAAGAAAAGAAGCACATTGGGCATGAGATTTCTAAAAATCCTTCCACTGTGCTTCTACTGCACAACACAGCGCTATGGATGCAAGGGAAAACACTCTGCGCCCAAAACGCTGCAAATCCTGATTGTGGGCACATAGCCTAAAATGCTACTATGGATGAATGGATAGATGTCAAACATATATAACGTCCCACCCCCCTGCATATTCTAAGCTGGCGCCCTTTAGTGCCTTTCATGTGGCACTAAAGGGTGCCTAGCCTTGTATTTAGCCCCCCAAAAAATTAATAATTAAAATAAACGACGTGGGGTCCCCCCTATTTTTGATAGCCAGTTAGGGTAAAGCAGACAGCTGTAGCCTGCAAACCACAGCTGACAGCTTCACCTTGGCTGGTGATCAATTTGGAGGGCTCCCCAGGCGTTTTTTTTTAAAAAAACAAACGTGGGGTCCCCCCCAAATTAGATCACCAGCCAAGGTGAAGCGGACAGCTGGGGTCTGGTATTCTCAGGGTGGGAAGAGCCATGGTTATTGGACTCTTCCCAGCCTAAAAATAGCAGGCCGCAGCCGCCCCAGAAGTGGCGCATCCATTAGATGCGCCAATCCTGGCGCTTCGCTCCAGCTCATCCCGCGCCCTGGTGCGGTGGCAAACGGGGTAATATACGGGGTTGATACCAGCTGTAATGTCACCTGGCATCAAGCCCTGGGGTTAGTGATGTCACGGCATCTAAACAGATACCCGACATCACTAACCCAGTCAGTAATAGAAAAAAATAAAGACACACAAAAAAAAAATTATTTGAAAAAAAAACTCCCCGAAACATTCCTTTTTCACCAATTTATTGAAAATAAATAAATTTCGGTCGCTGTAATCCATTTTGGAGGTCCCTCGGCGACTCTGGACCTTCTAGAATATGGGGGGCACGTTCAGGGAACGTATCCCCCATTTTCTGGAAGAGCAAGCTCTCCATGAGCAGTGTGGGTGCAGTAATCTGAGAATACTGCACTCACACTGCCCCGGTCCAACCTAGGGCAGAGTGACCTGCAGTAACCTCATTCCAGAATATGAGGGGCACGCTCACAGAACGTACCCCCCATTTTCTAGAACAGCAGGCTCTCCCCCTGTGAGGAGTGTGGCTGCAGATTACTGCACTCACTCTCCCCCGATCCACAGGCCAGCAGCAAGGTCAGCGTCCCTGCTTACAAGGATCCAGCTGACAGCTGCTGTCTGCGCATGCGCCGCCAGCTTTCTAGGAGGCAGAGTGATCGCGGGGACGGAGCAGCAGGTAGGTAACGGGGCTGACCGGGGGACCTGGGGACGACTTTTCTGCCGCATGTGACGTGTCACATGCGGCAGAAAGAGCAGGATGAATGCGGCCGCGCGCTGTGCGCTGCGCGGCGCAATCTTGCATGCTCCGGAGGGGGGGGGAGGGGGAGCGCTGTAGAGAACCGGAGGGGGCTCCGGTGGACCAGAGGGCTCCGCTGGACCGGAGGAGGGGTCAGGGGGAGGACATTTCCCTGCGATCTGAAATGTTTGATCATTTCAGATCGGAGGGAAATGAATGCAGAGCCGGCTGCGGCTGCAGTTTTTGGCGCGAGTCGGCGCCATTTTGACTGCTCCGGAGGGGGGGTAGGGGTGGTGGGGGGACTCTCCGGTACCGGGGGCCTTGGGGGCACTAGAGGATTATATTTCTTTATCATCTGACATGTTTGATCATGTCAGATGAGAAAGAAATCAGCACTATTTGCTATTTTTTTTTTTTTTTTATGTGTACGTCGGTATACGATGTATACCGGCGATCACATTATCGGGGTCCAAAAAAAACACCCAGATTCATAATCTTGGGGGTCTCAGCTACCTCCGGTAGCTGAAACCCCCGAGATTTTTCGTCACTGGGGGGCGCTACAAGCTTTTTCCGGCCTGACGTCTCAAGACGTCGGAACAGAATAAGTACCCTGTTTTTCCGACGTCTTGAGACGTTAGGCCGTCGCTATGGGGTTAAGTCTATTTGCAGACGATCTTCTGATGACAATGAAGAACCCACACATCTCCCTCCCAAACTCATTTGAGTTACTCAACAGGTTTGAAAGATTGTCAGGTCTACGGGTCAATATAGATAAGACAGAAGCCCTTTTTTTAAATGCGCCTTTAAACGTCCAGAACTCCATCCTTTCTAATTTCAAAAACAATCCCACTACGTCTCATATCTAGGGATTAATTTAACTAACCACTGGATCACTCTGTTCAAATGGAATATTAATCCTCTCATCCAACAAATGCAATTAGACTTTAGAAAATGGTCCAAGCCTTCAATCTCCTTCTTGGGCAGAGACCACGCAGTTAAGATGGTCACTCTTCCGCGGTTTTTATATTTATTTAGATCCCTGCCCATCCGTTTACCACATAACATGTTTATCAAGATCCACAAAGAGATTGCTAGATTCATATGGAATAACAAGAGCGCAAGAATAGCACAGCATACTCTTTTTCTCCACAAAAGATGGGGGGTGGGGGGTGTCTCTCCCCAATTTCTCCCTTTATCACAAAGCAGCCCAATTCGCCCAAGCCTCTACGACCATGATGGGCAAGGGAGCCCCTAGAGGGGTGAACCTAGAACATACATTATTAGCCACATATAAGTTGAGCAGTCTACTATGGATGACTGGCTTATTGCCCTTGAAATTGGCGGAGAATTCCCCTTTTTCTTTCAACACGATAAAACTTTGGAGGACTAGTAGATTTCAATATGGGTTGCAAACAACCCCATCTCCACTCCTGGACTTGTTTCACAATCCAGTGTTTCTACCGGGGGTGTGCCCTAGTGGATTCTCCTGGTGGAAAGAAAAGGGAATCACGCGTTTGCACCATTTGGCCCCATTGTTTACACTATACTCTAAACCTGAATTACTAGAAAAGCTCTCACCACCGAGGGAAGAGTTCTTTAGAATTGAACAGGTTTATCACTTTTTACAGACCTCATTGAAAGAAAGAAAACGCTGAATCCCACAGCTTTTGAGAAAGCATGTATCTTTGATGGGCTTATTATCTAAAATCTACAACACTCTAAACCGCCCGGATTTAAATCTTAAGCTGAAGGTTATGGACCAGTGGGAGGAAGATCTGGGGATAACAATGACTCCAGAGCAGTGGAGAGGGTGTTACGACAACTTCACTCGAGGTAGCAATCAAGTTTCCTTAACGGAAACTTCTATTAAGGTTTTCCATTGAGCATACCACGTACCAGCCTTGTTAAGTAAAATATATCCAGGGGTCTCAGATCGTTGCTTCAGGGGATGTGGCCAAAGGGGTGATATAGCCCATATTTGGTGGACGTGTCCAGTTGTGGCCAGCTTTTGGAAAGAAATTTACACTATTATAAATAGCTTCACCAACAACTCCAGAGTTAATTCACCAGAGGTCCTCTTATTGGGAGACAAACCTAATGGCATTTCTAATAAAAGCTACAAATTAATCTCATATATAACCTTGGCAGCCAAAATATATATAGCAAGTCAATGGAAATCTTCAATCCTGTCAAAAGAGAAAGCCATACAAAGAATCAATAATATAATGCTATATGAAAAGTTTGAAGCAGTCAAAAACATTACATCGGATCACTTCCACGCGATATGGGACCCCTGGATACAACGCCACCTTCCTGGTACCACCCGAGAGATTATTTCGATCACTGTGGGAGTTGCAATAACCCTAACTGCGTCTGATGACCTAGTACCAATATAATGCTATTGAATAATTTCTCCTTGTAACCTGCCTGATAATGTAATTTGAACTATACCACTACAGTAGTGATTTTATTTACCTGTTAATGTTGATACTGTTAAATGTTAGGTAACCTAGTTATTTCTTATCACTCTAAGTGATTTCAAACTAACTCATTTTCATCTAGAGTATCTGGTACAGTTGGGAACTGAACATGTTAAAAGAAATGCATATGTATGACATTGGAAGGAGACGAGCGAATTTATGATTGGACTATTATGGATGTCAATTTGGTCTCTGTTAATTTTGTACCTAGCAAACTCTAATAAAACTGTTGAAACTAAAAATTCTTTTTGGCAAGCAATTTTATTGAGGTAATATAATTAAAAACTGTTCAACACATAGGGCAAAAACAAGTGTCGGATAGGGGTAGCGGTCGGAGACCGACACTTGTTTTTGCCCTATGTGTGGAACCATTTTTAATTATATTACCTCAATAAAATTGCTTGCCAAAAAGAATTTTTAAAGAACATCTACTGAGTCTTGGTATCTGTCCGCTGGAACCTGGATAACTTTTTTTTCTGTTTTTTTTTTTTTTTTTTTTTTTTTTTTCAGCCATCGAAAATAATTGTTTGTCCTTTTTTGTCCTGCTTTAGCTGATTGCTGCTGTATCTGATACAAACAGATGATGATTTCTGGACATGTGAATTCTGTCTTATACGACCAGCCTCCTTCTCTGTCTTTGTAGCAGTTGAGACTAATGCCTGCTTTACACGAGTCGACCGATCATGTGATTTCACAATCGATCGTACCCGCCCCCGTCGTTTGTGCGTCACGGGCAAATCGCTGACCGTGTCGCACAAAAGTTGTGAAACCCCCGTCACACGTACTTACCTGCTGAGCGACCTCGCTGTGGGCGGCGAACATCTTCTTCCTAAAGGGGGAGGGACATTCGGTGTCACAGCGACGTCAAACAGCCGCCGGCCAATAGAAGCCGAGGGGCGGAGATGAGCGGGACGTAAACATCCCGCCCACCTCCTTCCTTCCGCATAGCAGCCGGGAGCCGCGGGACGCAGGTAAGCTGTGTTCATAGTTCCCGGGGTGTCACACGGAGTGATGTGTGCTGCCCCCGAGTACGATGAACAACCGGCGCCATTTTAATTAAACAATTTTTTAAAACTGAGCGACGAGTACACGACTCACGATTTGTGAGTGATACTGCGTCGCTCGGAGGTGTCACACGAGATGACATCGTGAACGATGCCGGATGTGCGTCACGAAAACCGTGACCCCGACGATGCATCGCACGATAGCTCGTCTCGTGTAAAGCCCGCATAAGAAATGCTTGCACGCAGCGGATCATGTACCGACAAAAAAATGCTCTACAGTGTGAGGCACAAAATGTACGGTCAGGTTTTGGGACCTGCAACCTGTAAGAAAATCTGCAGTTGAGGAATCTTCCGCTAGTTGACGGTCGTATTCTACAGATTTGTGTGCGGGGGTGAACACAGTGTAGTATTGGTAATATAAAGACTTTTTCTTATTCACCCTTTCAGGGTTTGTTTGATGGATGACTTGGTGGCCGGCTGCCAGAAAACGGCAAGGTTCTGTCCTTGTAATGGAGAGGAAACATTTCTTCACTCACTTGATTGTGCAGATGGAGTACTCTGCTTCATGTTCCACCGAGTCCACAAATCTAATTTGTTGACTAAGACGAGTGACGTACAGAGGGTCACAAACTGCGCACGAGGGAATGCAATTCGGTTTTCCCGATTTCAGATTCGGGCTTATGGTATATTAAAAGATAAGTAGATCTGACCCTGCTATTTCCAATCTTAGTTTTTGAGATCTAACAAGCAGAGTCAGGCATACCGGCTATACGCCTCATCCACCTTACAGCAGGGTGCTGCAGGCACTGCCATCAGCTTTTCTGGAAGATAAAAAACAAATCAAACAATCCAGGCAACAAGGACACTAGTTGTATTAGTCTTATTACATAAAAATATAAAATCTGCACAGACAGGGCAAATAGCTGCACATTATTTATGTTGTTGAGCTCTGTACACCTTGGCTCGAAGCGGAACGTTTTACAAGATTTATGACTGATCCATCATGCCAGTTCTTTTCTGAATGTTGAAAGTGATATAAATTAAGGCAGCTTTTTTCCAGTTCTATCTTTAAAAAGGCATAGAAAAGCAAAAAAACAAAAGTAAGTATTTTGATTCAGTAGTTTATGAAACGTTCAAGGTCTGGACCTTGTGCGTCCCAGGTCTGGACCTTGTGCGTCCCAGGTCTGGACCTTGTGCGTCCCAGGTCTGGACCTTGTGCGTCCCAGGTCTGGACCTTGTGCGTCTCAGGTCTGGACCTTGTGCGTCCCAGGTCTGGACCTTGTGCGTCCCAGGTCTGGACCTTGTGCGTCCCAGGTCTGGACCTTGTGCGTCCCAGGTCTGGACCTTGTGCGTCCCAGGTCTGGACCTTGTGCGTCCCAGGTCTGGACCTTGTGCGTCCCAGGTCTGGACCTTGTGCCTCCCAGGTCTGGACCTTGTGCCTCCCAGGTCTGGACCTTGTGCCTCCCAGGTCTGGACCTTGTGCCTCCCAGGTCTGGACCTTGTGCCTCCCAGGTCTGGACCTTGTGCCTCCCAGGTCTGGACCTTGTGCCTCCCAGGTCTGGACCTTGTGCCTCCCAGGTCTGGACCTTGTGCCTCCCAGGTCTGGACCTTGTGCCTCCCAGGTCTGGACCTTGTGCCTCCCAGGTCTGGACCTTGTGCCTCCCAGGTCTGGACCTTGTGCCTCCCAGGTCTGGACCTTGTGCCTCCCAGGTCTGGACCTTGTGCGTCCGAATGCACTTCAGATGAATACTGAGCAATCTTTAATAGATCATTCAGTGCTCATAGCCTATCGTTGTCCTCGGCAGCAAAGGTCTTGTTTATACGGGACGATACACTGCCGAGTAGGATGATCTTTTGTGGAATGTTTGCATTTTTCTCATTCACTAAGTGGTCAGCAGATTGTTTAGTTTGCACGATTATCTAGGAACGTGTCTAGGACTGCTCAGCCATGATAATCTGGAAGTGTAAATGAATCTTAAAGGGAATCTGTCACCGGGTTTTTGCCCTTATTCCAGCGATATATATATATATTACTTTCTGGGCTGCTTGCTGCAGTTTTGATTACAAAGTTTTATCTGATGCAGAGTTACTAGTTCTCTAAATGGGCTCTTTAAAATCCCACCCACACCACTGACTGGCAGCTTTCTGTGCATAGGCAAAAAAATGCCTTTTTGGACTACCTGGTGCGTTTTCCAGTCCTATAGTGATAATCTCCTGCTGATTAAACAGTGATTTATTTATTTATTTTTTTTTTTAACTACTCTAAGCCTGGTAAGTGACACTAGTCGGACAGGCGGGTCCTCTGCGGCTTCTCCTTGCCTGCTTACAGGTTTCTGCCTACGTGTACGTATAGGCAGAGACCTGTCAATCCTGGGCAGGGTGAAGCCGCCGTGGACTAGTCTGTCCGACTAGTGTACAGCGCAGCTCAGGCCCTGGAGGACTATTAAAGTACGGTAGGTTTTTCTATGAAACTTTGCAGAGTTTCAGACTCAAACATGTCTGGCTGGGATAATACTGCTGGATACATGCTGCCAGCAGATCACGCAGCAGCAGCGGTCAGGATTCCTTTATGACACTTAACGTTCATTTACCCAAGTTAAATGGTGACACCAAATGACTGACACAGGCTACATACACAATCCGACCACTGTAATGATCGTACTGAATAATCTGTAATGGATGGCTCCGTCCACATAGGATGCCAGGGTTCTCTGCAGCACGAGTCCTGCGCTGCCAAAACTATGATATTTTGTGCATGTCTAAAAATCACATCACCCGATTTCATTAGAAGGCGCGTTTTACTCATCAGCCTGTTCACATTGTGCAATTATCGGGAAGTGATCACTCCTGGGAATACGCATTCATGATGATCTTTCATTCGAAATGCACCTTCAGGGTATGTGCACACGTTGCTTTTTTTTCCGTGCGGAAAAAAACGCACCCTCTGGCAGAGGAGAGAATTGTAAACAATGCTTTTTGAGAAACAACGCATCGAAAACGCATGCGTTTTTCATGCGTTTTTCATGCGTTTTTTTAGGTGCGTTTTTTAAGACTTGTCAGTGTTAATAAAGTTGGTTGAACACAGACTTTTGGAAAAAAAAACCTGTGATGTCATTTCCTTCTCCACATTTTGTTTGGATAAATGGGAGGGCTTGGAATGGAAGGAGCACCATTTGAATTTTGGATAAGTTGAAATAAACTTCGCGCACCAAGCCCCTTAGGTACCTAGACGTCAGAAAACCCCCACAAGTGACCCCATTTTGGAATCTGCACCCCTCAAGGATTTTATTCAGGAGTATATTAAGCATTTTGAATCCACAGCTACTTCACCCAAAATGTTGCTGTAGCAACAATATTCTCACTTTTAGGCCTGTTTCACACGTCAGTGAAAAACACTGACGTTTTTCACTGGCGTGTAAAACACGCACATGTCCCTCCGTGTGCCGTGAATCACGGCACACATGGGTTGTCTAAGTGCAATCCGGGCTCCGTTCTCCGTGGCCCGTGATTGCACTTAGAGATTAACTCACCTGCACCCGCTCCCGCTCTCCATGGTGCTGATCGCTCCCGCGGTGCAGCATCCGGCCGGCGCTGACCCCCGCAGCAGCTGCTTCCGGGTTGGCTGTGTCGTGCATCATGAATATGCGCGACAATAATGAGCCGGCTCAGAAGCAGCAGGCTGCACGGGCTGCAGAGGACATCGCTGGACGCCGGGTGAGTTAAAATGATTTTTATTTTAAAAGCACGTTTTTTTCTGGCACGTGTTTCACGGATCACACCACTGCGTGGTCCGTGGGACATCAGTGATGCCAGAAAAAAATGGACATGTCTCCGTGCGGCAATCACGCACACGCGGGTACGCCGCATGGAGACACGTGCAGTGAAAAATCACTGATGTGTGAGCAGATCCATTCATTATAATGGGTCTGCGTATGTCAGTGATCCTGGTACGTTTAAAAAAAATCACAAATGTACCAGAATCACTGACGTGTGAAAGAGGCCTAAGGCTATGTGGCCATGATCCAGCGACACTGCGTCTAGTACACAGTGTCAGCCTTCCTGCAGCTGCCCATGCCCACGATTTGGGTTCAGGCTGCTGTGGAGCTCTATGCTACCTGCAGAGAACACTCATCTCCGCAGCATAAATTGACATGCTGAGGCTCGGGAAGCTGCGCCACCGGTCAGTTTATGCTGCGGAGAAAAGAAGCACAGTGGGCATGGGATCTCCAAAAATCCTTCCACTGTGCTTCTACTGCACAACGCAGCGTTATGGACGCAGGGAAAACACTCAGCGCCCATAACGCTGCAAACCCTCATTGTGGGCACACAGCCTAAAAAGCGTCAATTGATGAAGGGATGTCAAATATATAGAACGTCCCACCCCCGCCTGCATATTCTAAGCTGGCACCTTTAGTACCTTTCATGTGGCACTAAAGGGTGCCTAGCTTAGTATTTATCCAATAAAAAAAAAAAAAAAAAAAAATGAAAAAAATGGCGTGGGGTCCCCCCTATTTTTGATAGCCAGTCAGGGTAAAGCAGACAGCTGTAGCCTGCAAACCACAGCTGGCAGCTTCATCTTGTCTGGTGATCAATTTGGAGGGCTCCCCAGGTTTTTTTTTTTTATTTATAAATAAAAATAATAAAAAAAAAATAACATGGGGTCCCCCCAAATTAGATCACCAGCCAAGGTGAAGCTGACAGCTGAGGTCTGGTATTCTCAGGGTGGGAAGAGCCATGGTTATTGGACTCTTCCCAGCCTAAAAATAGCAGGCCACAGCCGCCCCAGAAGTGGCGCATCCATTAGATGCGCCAATCCTGGCGCTTCGCCCCAACTCATCCCGCGCCCTGGTGCGTTGGCTAACGGGGTAATAAATGGGGTTGATACCAGATGTGTAATGTCACCTGGCATCAAGCCCAGCAATTAGTGATGTCACGGCGTCTATCAGACACCCGACATAACTAATTGACAGTAAACAAAAGCAAAAAAAGACAACAAAACATTTTTTATTAGAAAAAACACTCCCCAAATCATTCCCTTGTTCTCCAATTTAATAAAAAAAATGGGTCCGCAGAAATCCATTTGGATGTCCCATGTCGGCTCTGGACCTTCTAGAATATGGGGGCACGTTCAGGGAACGTATCCCCCATTTTCTAGGAGGGCAGACCCTCCATTTGAGGAGAGTGGGTGCAAAAATCTGCACCCACTCTCCCCGGGTCACAGCTGCAGACTGCCGAGCAGCCAGCACAGCTCTCTGAACACTGTGCTGGCTGTCAGCTGCTCGGAACATGTGACCGGCCGGTGTGCACTGTGAAGGAGGAGGGAGCCGCGGGGGATCAGCGCTGCGACCGGACAGGTATGTATGACACCGGGGGGAATTGGAGTGAACGGGCAGGGCCTGGGTGCATTTTTCTGTCGCATGTCTCAAGGCACATGCGACAGATAACATAGGAGCAGGGCGGCCGGTGCGCTACTGTGCGCGCGGCCATGTTGGATTTTCGGGAGGGGGGTTGGGGGTCGGGGAGGGCACTTTGGCGACACCGGGGGCTTTGCCAGGAAGTGAGGTCAACAGGAAACCTCTTGACCTCACTTCCAGGTAAATGCCTGCGTTCTGGCGTGCCGACAAAGGCCGCGGACCGCAACAAAAAAGCAGGTGCATGCGGTGTAGCTGCGTTCTGACCCCACATCATTGATTTCAATGGGGGAGAGAACGCAGCCACAACGCACAAAAGAAGTGACATGCTGCTTTTCTTTCCGCACCGATTTTTGGCATCCAAAACGCTGCGGAAAGAAACGCAGCGTGTGCACTGATTTTTCAGCTTTCCCATACACTTTGCTGGGAAAGCTGAACGCATGCAATTTGCCACTGAAACGCTGTGGTTCAAAACGCAGCGTTTCCGCGGTAAAAAACGCAACGTGTGCACACAGCCTCAGAAGATGTCTTTCTCGCATTGTCCAGTGAGATTTATTCTGGCCTGCTGTAACATTTAATAATTGTATTATTGTTTACTTCAGATTTAATTGTATTATATTCTGTCCTTTTTGCTTTTATGTGATTGCAAACCCAGGAACAAAATATGCAGAAACCGCAAAGAATCTTCACCACCTGCACCGGCAGCTGTGATCTGAAGGTTGACTCCGCTGCTTTGTAACGCTGGACATTTCTACAAATCTTATTAGCGCTCACTTTTATTCCTATGAAAATCCGCATCAGTAGTTTTGCCGCCAAGTATCCCCCACCCCTTTCCCAGAAGAGTCATTTATGTCAACCAAAAATTCCGAAAGCTGACTGCTATCTTATGTCACCACCAGTAAGCGTGGTCCTCATCTTCTCCTGAGGAGCCCTATTTTGGGGTACGTGGATGAGGCCTCATTTAGACTTCCATGGTAATTCTCGTATATATAGACACAGCATTGTTCATCAGTGTTTTGGATCTGTGCTTTTGTCATTGATTTTCTCAAAGAAAAAAAATCAATTGGAAATCTCACGTCTTTTGCAAAGTCAATCATAGAGCGCACATAGACTGTACACTGATGCCATTCCTCTGCTTGCTTTGGTTTTCACTAACCCATAGATATGTATGGGTAATCTTAATCCACAAATCGGACCAAAAACTGACATATATCAGGCATGTATCAATGATATATGTGAAAAAAAGATACCTAAATGAGGCCTAAGGGTTACTACACCTTTTTGGTTTTAGAGTACATTACCTCCAGAAAATGATGCAATGCTTGTAAGGCTGATTTCACACTTGCGTTGTTTTGCAGGATTCCGTTTTTTTCCCCCATAGACTTGTATGGACGACTGATTGCGACTGATGGCCCTGCGTTGCATCCGCCGCGTGACGGATTAGTCGTGGAACGACTGACCGGGCGGCAGGAACGCAGCATGTAGCGTTTTTTTGAGCGGCGGAATCCTTTTTTTTTTCTTTTCACTGCGCATGCTCAGGTCGTGTTTAATCATTAAAAGCAATGTCTCTCAGCGGCCGAACGATCGCACTGTAGTTGTGAATGCAGCTCTGGGATAAGATAAATCACTTATTTACTCACACTGCTCTTTCATAGACCTATAGGGAACCAGTTAATTGTGTCCTGAAGGTGCCCAGCCGCCATTCGGAAAGTGCGTCGCTTGTGAGAAAAGAAGCCTGTTCCTCCCAGAAGCCGCCAGCTTTAAGTCATAGGTGTGGCAGCATGGCTACAGCCTCCACTGACCACACTGTGAGCGACAGCTCTCAGCACCCCTCAGCACTTTGACTGAAAGCCAATTTTGCTTTAGTATAGAGACAGCTGTCAGTCAAACTACCAGGGTGCTTTAACAGCCAAGCGATGACTGTAGCCACGCTGGCACAATGTGACGTCTGTCTGGGACTATAGACTCGGGGTGGCTGTCACGGCCAGACTAGAGGCTAGCCGCCCACTCAGCAGGATCTTGACAACTCTGAAACCCTTTAAAGGGAACCTGTCACTAGAATTTTCGCTATTAAACTAAAACAATCCCCTTCTGCAGCTCCTGGGCTGCATTCTATAAAGGCTCATCTTGCTACTGGCCCCCCTTTCAGACCTAAATAAACACTTTATAAAATCTTACCTTTTGGTATGCTAATGAGCTTTGCTGGCCACGAGGGCGGGCTGTATTGAGTCTGTTATTCCCCTCTCCTGCTGCTGTTCGCCGTCCCCCAGTGTTGATTGACAGATGACGCCGCCGCTCTCATGTTACTCACTGCTCCTGAAGTCTCGCGCATGCGCAGTGGCACTATCGCGGGACTGAGCACTGTTCAAATAGCGAGCGCTGGTGATCTTATTGGAAAGAGACAAGAAGGAATTGACCGCACTCCAACCGCTGTGTAGGAATTCTCATTTTTATTCATCAGTGCAAGTAAAAGGCTGGACGCAGCCGGTGAGCAGGCTCCTGCAAGAGGACGACGGCCGTTTCGCCTATCAATCAGGCTTCCACGGGTCCATCCAAGTAGCCGCCCACAGTGCCAGTGCGCATGCACGAGATTATGGGCGGCTACTTGGATGACGCTGGTGATGACCTTGTCATCACCAGCGTCATCCAAGTAGCTGCCCATAGTGCCAGTGCGTATGCTCGAGATTATCGCTGGACACTTCAAATTGCGAGCGCCGGTGATGTTATTGCGCAAGCGCGAGATTATGGGCGGCTGCTTGGATGACGCTGGTGATGACATTGTCATCACCAGCGTCATCCAAGTACCCGCCCATATTCTCGCGCCTGCGCCATAAGATCACCGGCGCTCGCGATTTGAACAGTGCTCAGTCCCGCGATAGTGCCACTGGGCATGCGCAAGACTTCAGGAGCACTAAGTAACATGAGGGCAGCGGCCTCATCTATGTTAATCAACACTGGGGGACGACGAACAGCGGCAGGGGGGGGGAATAACGGACGCAATACAGCCCGCCCTCTTGGCCAGCAAAACTCATTAGCATACCAAAAGGCAAGATTTTATAAAGTGTTTATTTAGGTCTGAAAGGGGGGCCAGTAGCAAGATGAACCTTTCTAGAATGCAGCCCATGAGCTGCAGAAGGGGATTCTTTTAGTTTCATAGCGAAAATACTACTGACAGGTTCCCTTTAATCCTTGTACAGGGATATGGAAATCTATAAATCTGGCTAAGGTCAAACCGGAAATGGTAGCAAAGTACAACAACGGCACGTAGAGGTCAAAACACGGGGATCTATAGTTCAAAAGCGGGGTGTGAACCAGGGCCATAGCAGTAATACTACAAAGGCTATGTCTGGTGGCGACCAGCAGACTGTAGGAGGAATAAGAAGGGTGTGGTGCCTTACCATTGTCCGTGGCTGAAAGGTGGTAACTTTTAGCTAGTAGGCACATACCACCACAATCAGCCAGTGGTACTGCAGGTCCCAGGGAAACCCAGCTGAGTGGATGGGTAGAGCCTGCACCCACCATACCCACCCACTGGTACCAACTCCTCTCCTATCACCAACAGTGCCCATGGCAGGAATACGGTGGCGCCTGGTGATCGAAGCAGAAGTCGCCGGAGCGGACTCTGGTGGAGACGTGACACACACCTCTAAGACTGAAAGCCAGCGGCTCCAGTAAGGTCATTTTTTTTTTTTCTTCTGGGGGCCGCACTTTCAGTACAGCCATGTATCTTCCAATTGCTATTAATCTGCAGAATAACCCTACAAACACTTAACCCTTTGTCTGCAGGGTAATCTCGTTATCCGACCTGACAAGTTCCCTCTGAATGGCCACATATAGATGACGCCTCATTGTGGCGGGGGTCTTTATTGCATTGGCTTTGACCAAGGTTGATTAGATTGAGTATCAAGTATGTCCATCCTACCAGAATAATCAAGTGTTCATGGTATTTCCTGGGAAATACAAGGGTTTACTAGACACACCTGTCAGGAGAGGAGACCGATACCCTTTAGGAATTGGCAAAATATTTTGCTCTATTGGGTGTATTGTACCAGGTTACACTGATGGTATATTTTCTATTAACATGTAGTTTATAAATGAGCAGACTGGACCTGTGTGTATCCTCCAGGCCCCGTGTGTATCCTCCAGGCCCCGTGTGTATCCTCCAGGCCCCGTGTGTATCCTCCAGGCCCCGTGTGCATCCCCCAGGCCCCGTGTGCATCCCCCAGGCCCCGTGTGCATCCCCCAGGCCCCGTGTGCATCCCCCAGGCCCCGTGTGCATCCCCCAGGCCCCGTGTGCATCCCCCAGGCCCCGTGTGCATCCCCCAGGCCCCGTGTGCATCCCCCAGGCCCCGTGTGCATCCCCCAGGCCCCGTGTGCATCCCCCAGGCCCCGTGTGTGTCCAGCTTTAATTACATGACACATTTCTGCCTATGCGTCACTCGCTAATACAGTGCATCGAAACGTCTTCCTATTCTGGCATTTATTGTCAACATGATGTCGAATTTCCTGTGACATAGACGCAGCACAGTTAAATGTTTATTAATTGCTGCTCAGCTTGCCTGCTCCAGGTTTGCTGTATGAGGTCTCGCATAATGTTAATATCTAATAGTCTGTGCACTCATTTATTCCGGCATATTTACAGACGTATGAGCCAATGCTGCCCCATGCCAGTGCCTCTGGATGTACAACAAGCTGGATTCATTTATTAAAGGGAATCTTTCACAGGGTTTTTGCTCCCCCATCAGAGAGTAGCATAATGTAGAGAGAGAGACCCTGATTCCAGCGATGTGTTACTTACGGAGTCGGTTGCTGTCATTTTCATAAAAATCAATGTTTTCTCAGCGGCAGATCTAGCAGTTATACAAAGCTCATGAATATGCTGGACTACCTGACAGCACGCCAAATAGTCCTATAATGATCTACTTCTGATTAGTGTAATTTTGATAAAATCACTGTGTAAGCAGCCCTGTAAGTGACATACCACTGGAATCAGGATCTCTGCCCCAACATTATGCTGCTCTCCGATTAGGTGGCAAAAACCTGCTGACAGAGTACCTACCCCTGCAGTTTGAGGATTTTTTTAAGGGTATGTTGCTAGATTTAGTTTTTTTTTTTGCTGCTTAAAGATCTGTTGCTAATACTTGAATGTTGGCAGCAAAAATGCTGCCTACAACACATTTTTTTTATGAGCATTTTTGCCTATTTTGATTCCATTCATCTGATTAAAAAATACTACTAAAACACTAGGAAAAAGGGACATGCTGTGGCTTAAGAAAAGAACAAAACAAAAACAGGGCAGCTCAAAACAACACAAAGGAAAGAAACCTGCCATGTGGATGACATTTTAGAAATCTCATCTCATTTATTTTGTTTGCTACTGTAAAAAGCTGGGGGTTTTCTGCACAAAAAAATACAGCAAAATGCAAAAATGTGTCCCTTTTTGAGTAAGCAATCACGCGAAATATGTATCAAGGTAGCATGGAGGGTCCAATAGACTGTACGGGTCAACACTGCACTTAACAACAATTATACATCTTTTTCCTCTACACGCTATAGTGACTTATAAGTCCATTTCAATAAATGAGAATATCATCAAAAAGTTAATTTATTTCAGTGATTCGATACAAAAAGTGAAACACATATATTAGTCATTACACACAGAGGGATCTATTCCTATATATTATATAGAGTCATTACCCACAGAGGGATCTATTCCAAGTGTTTATTTCTGTTAATGTTGATGATTATGGCTTACAGCCAATGAAAACCCAAAAGTCATTATCTTAGAAAATTAGAATATTATATAAGACCAACTGAAAAAATGATGTTTATCTCAGAAATGTTGGCGCCTACTGAAAAGTCTGTACAGTAAATGCCTCAATACTTGGTTGTGGTTCCTTTTGCATGAATTACTGCATCAATGCGGCGTGGCATGGAGATGATCAGCCTGTGGCACTGCTGAGGTGTTATGGAAACCCAGGTTGCTTTGATAGCAGCCTTCAGCTCGTCTGCATTGTTGGGTCTGGTGTCTCTAATCTTCCTCTTGACAGTACTCTATAGATTCTCTATGGGGTTTAGATCAGGCGAGTTTGCTGGCCAATCAAGCTCCGTGATACTGTGGTTATTACACCAGGTATTGGTACTTTTGGCAGTGTGGACAGGTGCCAAGTTCTGCTGGAAAATGAAATTTCCATCTCCAGAAAGCTTGTCGGGAGAGGGAAATATGAAGTGCTCTAAAATTTCCTCGTGGACAGCTGTGCCGACTTTGGTCTTGATGAAACACAGTGGACCTACACCAGCAGATGACATGGCTCCCCAAACCACCACTGATTGTGGAAACTTCACAGTAGACCTCAAGCAGCTTGGATTGTGGCCTCTCCACTCTTCCTCCAGACTCTGGGACCGCGATTTCCAAATGAAATGAAAAATTTACTTTTATGTGAAAACAACACCTTGGACCACTGAGCAACAGTCTAGTTCTTTTTCTCCTTGGACCAGGTAAGATGCTTCTGGCGTTGTCTATTGATCCTGAGTGGCTTGACACAAGGAATGCGACACTTGTAGCCCATGTCCTGAATGCGTCTGTGTGTGGTGGGTCTTGAAGCACTGACTCCAGCAGCAGTCCACTCCTTGTGAATCTCCCCAAAATTTTTGAATGGCCTTTTCTCAACAATCCTATCAAGGCTGCGGTTACCCCGGTTGCTTGTGCACCTTTTTCTACCACACTTTTTCCTTCCTCAACTTTCCATTATTATGCTTCGATACAGCACTCTGTGAACAGCCAGCTTCTTTAGCAATGACCTTTTGTGTCTTACCCTCTTTCTGGAGTTTAATGACTGCCTTCTGGACTTCTGTCATGTCAGCAGTCTTCCCCATAATTGTGTAGCCTACTGAACCAGACTAAGGGACCATTTTAAACCCTTAGGAAGCCTTTGCAGGTGTTTTGTGGTAATTATTCTAATTTTTCTAATTATTTCTAATTATTCTAATTTTCTGAGATATTGACTTTTGGGTTTTCATTGGCTGTAAGCAATAATCATTAACAGAAATAAACACTTTAAATCACTCTTTTTGTAATGACTCTATATAATATATGTTTTACTTTTTGTATTATATATTGGCCCTCCTTCAGCAGAGCACTTGAGCTTGAAGTAGATGTGATTAGGCTTTACCGGTGGGTTACCATGGGATATTCAGGTTCCTCCATCACTTTTTCCTCCTTATTTGACCACTATTCTATTTATGTACTCCAGGTTTTTTTTAAGCTATGTATTAATCCCTTTATTTTGAAGCCCCTCTTGTGGTTTATAACCGCTCCAGTAGTGGTGGTGTTGGGTTTCTCCCTTATTGGCGTTCTCCTATTTACTCTCTGCAGACTTTGTGCGGTATGACTATTTTGTCAGTTTGTTGTCTCAGGTTTTGCATACGTCTGTATGTAAAGTGATGACGACAATGGACTAAATAAACAGCCCAACAATATATTCAGCTGTGCTGAGATCTGACAAACCGTTGATAATGCAGAAAATGAATGTGAACCATGGTTCGGGTGTGGATAGGCGATATTGCCCTATATATTCTTTTCTTTTTCTATTTTTAGCTTTACTATGTTGTTTTCCTGTTTTCTGTTAGGCAGCACTATTTGTGTTTTTTTTTACTTTGCGATTCCAATATTATTTCTTAACTTTTGTTGCTATGGTTACAGAGATATTGACGTAACCTCCCGGTAGTTTTACCTAGGTGTGCTTTGTTTTTTCCAGCTCTCCCCGCGCACGGCTCTTAGATGTCTCTTCTGCAGTGGTTTTGTGTATGAATGATGGGCTCTATCACAAAATCTGCGACACTTTAAAAATGGTCGTGTTCTCATCCTTCTTGCATTGATTTTATAGGCATCCCAAGACATTTATGCTTATTTTTCTTTCTTTTTTTGTTTTAATTTCATTCATTAATGCTGTGTCGTTCGCTCTCTGTGGTTGGGCAGTACGGTCTGTGAATAGTGATGGCAGTTACTGTATGTCCTATACGGCTGCCTTTCCTTAGGTGAGTCCAGAGTGTCCAGGCTTATCAGTGAAGTCATGAACCCTGGGAGGGTGGTGCACGCTCTGCAAATATGCCTAAGGCCAAGTCTATGGGCACACCTAACCACCTGAGTAAATATGGAAGCCGCATCATCAACACAACAATACAAAGACAAATGATCCAATAATGTTTTGTCTGCACAGGACTTTATGAAGCCTAGAAAGCAGAAATGATAGAGTCCCAGGATAAAATGTAAGAAAGAGGATGGCGCATTGTGTAATAAAGAGGTGGCTCACCCATTTTTATTATTTGCTAGATCAATATTATGTTGAGAAACAGTTTCTCTCAAATACCTTATGCTATCAATAGTGCCTGTGGGTGACGCTATTGCAGTACGCTTTTCCCCATCGCTTGACTCCCGGGCTCCGTGTCCTCGGGGATTCGGTGAGGTTGTGGAGACACGGGGCTCAGTGGGTGCTCTCGTCCACTAAAACCCGCCGCCTTTAGAAAGACAGCGTGGCTCAGGGCTCATCCCAACTGAACGCCGGCCTCCTTAACCGTGGGCGTAACACTACTCAGACAACACAGGGTGAGGGAACCACAATAATTAGACTTTATTGGATCCCCAAACAATTAGCGGCACATAACACACAACCAGCAAAACACACAAATGTAACAGGCAACAGAGTCTCACCCTTCCGCTGGCTCACCAGGGATTTAGAATGTCCATGCCTCAGAGGTTCTAGGGCTATTTACTCCAATCCAGCAGCACCCCGCTTTTGGCGGGCACCCACCGAGAAAGGAATAATACCAGATTTAGGAAGCTGTGTGAGGTCTGCAAAGTCTGTAACAGGTGACTGAACTGTCCCAACCTGAGTGTCCTCCTTAGGTAGTCCTGGTATGATGATACAATCCTGGCAGCCGGGGTCGAAATCCCTAGGCTGTGGATATGGTCTCCAACCGGAACCGGAATCCCTAGATTGAAGACATAAGATATCCTGATCCTCTAGTCAGCTCCGAAGAGCTTAGACTGGATCCATCAACATCCATCAACAACCTGGTGGCTTAAAGAAATCCCTTTTATAGCCACAGCCTTCCACTTGGATACACTGCGTCCTCATCGATTGGTTGGACAAGAGCGCCTCTCCCATTGGATGAATCTCAAGCTGCATGGACAAAGTTCATCCAAATGATGTCTACAGAAAGACTGAAGATATCTACATGGAGTCTGCAAGTCACAGACTCAACAATGGCTACTAAGGTAATCACATTAGCAATACACAACTACAATACAATTATTACTGGAAAAGAGTCTGGAGAAACAATACGTCTGGCTTTCAGTGGCCAACACAATTACATGAGTCAACAAGAGTCTTGTAGAAACAATGAGGGACTTATCCCCCATCTATAAACAATCTATCATCCTGTCTGGCTGAATTTTAAGAAACTTTAACCCATGAGAGTCCATGTCGTCACAGAGTTCACTTCAACTTCCTGATCACATGACATCACCGTGGCCGGCCCAGTCTTCCTAAGTCCTTGGCTGTGGGTGGTGTTTCACCGCTCGTCACAGCCCAGCGTGTCTCCTGCTTGCAGAGCTCTGCTGTGAGGGAGGAGGGAGCTGATGGGCTGTCACGCTGGGCTGTGCTGAGCGGTGAAACTCCGCCCACAGCCTCTCACTCACGGAGACTGCTGCTGGCCGCGGTGATGTCATGTGAGCAGGATGTGGACGTGACCTCACCGGATCCCAGAGGTCAAAGAGACCGGGAGTCAGGCGATGGGGAACAGCAGTCCTCAATAGCGCCGCTCACAGGCACTATTGCCAACATAAGGTATTTGAGAGAAACATTGTTTCTCAACATAATATCGATCTAGCAAATAATAAAGATGGGTGAACCACCGCTTTAAGTTTCCAGAGAGGACTCTCCACCCTGCAAGGGGGAGACAGAGGGCTGCGTGAAAAAAAAAAGCGAATGTATCTCACATACAGGGAAGATGACAGGTTCCTTTATTGTGGCATGATGTTCAAGTGAAGGATCCCTTGTCCAAAAAAATGTGGACCAAAAGTGCATCAATAAAACCTTTTTGGATTTGCTTTATAGAAGATAAACCTTTATGGCACTGCTAGATCCCCAAATGAAATTCCAAAATGATAGAACAGATAGCCTTATGTATTTCAGTGCAGTTTATGTGCGCACGTTGAGTATTTGGTGCAGAAATTTTGTGCATCAAATCTGCATGTTCTGGCAGAAAAATGCATGTTGTATTTATTTATTTATTTATTTATTTTTTAAGAAGTCAATGGGTGGAAGGGCTAAATAACCCACCAACAATTGCCATGCTGCAAATTATTTTCTGCACTAAATCTGCAAGGAAAAAATAAGCAACTTGTGCACAACATTTCAGAATTCACATGGACTTTGCTGGCATAAGGATAGACCTATAGATATGTGCCACAATCTGCATAAAAAAACCCAACTCATCAAAAACACACTGTGCGCACACAGCTTTACTCTAAAGGCTGCTTTACACGCTACAATTTCATATGCGATCTCGTATGCGATGTGACACACCCAGGTCGTATATACGATCTGCAGAGATCGTACATAGGTCGACTAGGAGCCGTCACACGTGCATATTCTACACGATGCCACGTCGATCAATATCTCTTTAGATCTAGGAGATTGTCTTTACGATGACCTCAGCATATTACTCCCCTTTTCCAGGAATGAAAGAGGCGTAGCTTCGCACATAGTTTACACCCTTGCGTGTGTGAAGTCTCACCCTACCCACGCACATACACGTCCTTAATTTCCAGATTTCTGTTCACCTGATCTTTGCGTTTGGACGTCTTGACTATAAAAGGCTTCATCTGCGGCAATGATTAAAAATTACACGATTTGCGTACGCCTTATAAAGCACTCAAGGACAATTCGTTATGCAGTTGGTAACAGCAATCATAGCATTGGGCGTGAGGCATGGCGTGTAAAGACACGCCCGCATCGCATATGACGTACATAAGAACGATGAGACTCGTCGTTGGTAGGGTGTCAAACATTACAATATACCGGTTTCGTTCAACAAGACTAACAATATTTAGAAAATGAAAGACATGTATGCGATCAACGTTTTTGCGAACCATCAGTGTGACGTAGTTGCGTGTGACACCTACGTGTGACCAACTATGCCGGATGTGCGTCACTTACGACGTGACCCCGCCGACACCTCGTTAGTTATATTGTAGCGTATAAAGCCCGCTTAACAGTATTCTCCATTATTTACAAATGCCGGTAACTGGTTTTGGGGACTAGTTCCTCTACATCAGACTGAACATTTTAATGAAGAGGGGAAATAATCCCCAAAACTGTCATTTTAAGTAAAGGAAACCGTTCATTATCGAAGACATTGCTTTAACCCTAGAATGCATGGCCTGCTAGGTTACTTGTTTTCTATGGTAGATTTCTATGGTTGCGCGTTCTAGGGTTAATGACATTATGACCTGCTCTACAATTTTGGAGTTTCATTTGTGGATCCAGTAGCGCCCCCAAGTGTCTTCTTTATACTGCGACATCATTGATACAGAAGGGCCAGCGCCTGTTCAGTGATACAATCATACACTGTATAGTGTAACCTGGTGACATGGTAAGGGACAGGCACTCACTCTTCTCAGGCTGAAACGTGGCGCTCTGCCGATTTGCTATTATGTTGCTTAATGAAAGGTGCTGATTGGTAAATCTCCTGTCACAATTCTACTGATCAACACTCCCAGCGACACTGGTTACGTTTGTTCCAGTGCCATCCGCTCAGACCAATTCAGTAGGTTCAAAGAAAAAATAGTAGAGCGAAAGGCACTCACCGGAATGGCTGTGTCAAAAAACCTTTTTATGCAATCGACAGGTTACAAGTGAAGGCACAAGGTGGGGGGGTACACAGAGCACGTCGGACGACAGCCATTTCGGGATTTAACTCGACACTTCCACGGGTCCTGTGGAGGGACCTGCCTGTTATTAACTGGTCTTTTGGATAAATGAATAGTGGATAGTGCCCAGCAATCCTTCTCTGCCGTGTTCAATTCAGTAGGTTCAGTCTCCCCTTCCTCCCACATCAGTCACTGCTCATCTCCTTCGTGCTGTCAGTATAGAAAGGGGCGAGGGAGCAGTAGTCCGCAATACATGGCTTTTTTTTTTTCCCCTATTACATTTTGTGTTGGCCCTTTCTGCATTGACTCAACCAGTCTATACAACTTGCCTACAAGAGCCATGCAGGCTGATTGCCAGACTGCAGGGGCAGGAGAAAGAAAATCTGCTACATAGTCTCCTGGATTAGGGAGGTGGATGCACCAATCAGGGGGCTGCGCTAATACCACCCATACAGAATGACCCAGTGGACACACTCTCTGATTTTGGAGGATGGCCTTGTGTGCGTTGTGTCAAAGATGAAGCTGAAGCTGGAGAGTTAAGCATTGTATTCATAGTCACTTGTAGAATCATGTTACATGGTAATTTTTACCCCTCAATGAACGTATAAATAAAACACCAAAGACCCTGTCAGTATTGTAGTTTTCTAAGATTTTACTCCACTTATAATTGTTTTCCAATTTCCAGTACAATGTATGGTAAAATACATGGTGTCATTCACAATTGCAACTCATCTTGCAAAAAAAAAAAATCCTTATGAAGCTATATCGACAGAAAAATAAAGTTATGGCCCTTAATACATTAGTGGGACGTTCTATTTGGGTCAGTCCATTAAGTAGGTTAACACGTTTTATGAAAACCTATAACTTCCCTCATAACTGGTGAAAAGATATCAATTCTATCCTATCTGATCACAAATTTCCTACTAATCTGCACAGGTGCCTATTTTCTTTCCTCCAAAAGGTAGACAGCAGTAGGGAATAAATAGGTAGGGAAAGCCGTCGCGGAGTGGGTGCACCATTCATCGGCGGTGCCGACCCCCACAAGATAGGCAGAACCAGAAAAGATAGGGGCTTTTAGCTATAGGGATACAAAGTTGGGATAATTGTCAGTGTGGTTTTTTTTTTTTTGTAAAATGTATGTCCATAAACTTGATAAGCTTTTGATTTAGATACCTCTGTGAGCCACTATTGATTAGGATCTATGAGAAAACAAGAAACTGTGAATTGGTCCTTAGTGCATGCAAGAAAATTAAGTCCCTCTCTGTTTAGCACTCAGCCCGTGGACAGAATTTTGTTGTTTTTTTTTTTTGTTTTTTTTTTAAGCGGCCCACACATTGAATTTTGCATTTTTTTTAAATTTATTTTTAAATCATAGATATAGTGAGTGTGATTTGTTTACAAGGAACCTGATGACCTAAAAATGCCGTCTGCAGGCATGTTATAGAGCAGGGGTTGCTCAATTCCCCCCAACCCCCCACCACGTCCCCCGTCCCGCCCTATAACACTGCGCTAGCAGATTGTCTCCTTTAATGACTTAGTGTACAACCACGTGGAATCGTTATTATATATATATATATATATATATATATATATTAATTTTTATTATGATCTATATAGAGAGAGTCCTAAATAACCCGGAGATATCTCAGTGTAAATGTAAGGGGTACTTTGCATGTTGCAACATCGCTACTGAGATATCGCCGGGGCCAAATCAAAAGTGACGCACATCCGGCGCCGGTAACGACGTCGCAACGTGTAAAACTTAGATGCGCCGATAAACGATCGCAAAAGCATCGTAAATCGATGATCTGTGTAGAGTCAGACATTTCCATGATGTCGCACCAATAGGAGATACGATGTTGTTCCTCGTTCCTGCGGCAGTACACATCGCTGTGTGTGAAGCCGCAGGAGCGAGGAACATCTCCTTACCTGCCTCCACCGGCTATGCGTAAGGAAGGAGGTGGGCGGGATGTTTACGTCCCGCTCATCTCTGACCCTCCGCTTCTATTGGCCGCCTGCCGTGACACGTCGCTGTGACGCCGCACGACCCGCCCTGAGCGATGTCGCAGGGCAGGTAAGTGCGCGTGAAGCTGCCGTAGCGATAATGTTCGCTACGGCAGCTATCACAAGATATCGCATGTGCGACGGGGGCGGGGACTAGCGCGCTCGGCATTGCTATCATCCGCTAGCGATGTTGCAGCGTGCAAAGTACCCCTAAGATTCACCATGAACTATAACATGGTAATCGCCTCAATTCAGGTTATGGGAACTGGTGAGCTCATTGCATTGCCTTTGCCAACAGACTAAGCTGATGCCCACCCACTTGTGTTCTTTAGCTCAATAACATGATTGTGACTCAGCCTATTTATAAAGCACAATTGACTTACTTGTAATGTGTCACAAAATTCACTTAAATAATGGCGTCAGTTTTCTATCACGCTCTTCTTTGCCTCTGCACCTCGGCGTTCATGTGTACCCGCTGCCTAGAAGCCACCTTGTTAAGCACTTACACTTTAGGACACAGTCAAGATTATATATGTGAACTAACATTATGTAAGGTTCCAGTTTGTTGTCGGTGCACCACAATGCCACCTTATGTCATGCCCAAGTACAGATGATGGAAACCTGGGTAGCCCCATTATTATCCCATTGGATTCATTGGACTTAATGTTAAACATGGTCATAATGTTGGAACAAAACCCTCTTAATTTGGTCTACAAAGTAGTGTAGGTGCACACACAGCTCTGACGGAAATTAAGAGACCATTGCAAAATTGACAGTTCTTCCGATTTTTCTCTTTATAGATATATTTTTGAGTAAAATGTAAATTATTTTATTCTATAAACTACTGACAACGTCTCCAAATTTCCAAGCAATAAATGTATTTATTTTCTGAAAATGAGAAATGGTCAAAATAACAAAACAATGCATTGCTTTCAGACTTTAAATAATACAAAGAAAACAAGTTCATAATCATTTAGCAACAATACTAATAATGTTTTAACTCAGGAAGAGTTCAGAAATGAGTATTCTGTGGAATAACCATGATTTTTAATCACAGCAGTTCTTCTTTGTTTGATGGCTTGTGACTATCCATCTTCCTCTTGATTACATTCCAGAGGTTTTCAATGGGGTTCAGGTCTGGAGATTGAGCTGGCCATGACAGGGTTTTGATGTGGTGGTCCTTCATCTACACATTGATTCACCTAGCTGTGTTGCATGGAGCATTGTCCTGCTGGAAAAACAGTCCTAAGAGTTGGGGAACATTGCCTGAGCAGAAGGAAGCAACTGTTTTTCCAGGATAACCTTGTATGTGGCTTGATTCCTGCGTCCTTCGCAAAGTTTAATCTGCCCAATTCCAGCCTTGCTGAAGCATGCCCAGATCATCACCGATCCTCCACCAAATTTCAAAGTGGGTGCAAGACGCCTTTCCAGGTCTCCGTCTAACCCAGACCTGGGCAAGGGGCGGCCCGCGGGCCGGATGCGGCCCGCCTACTGTCTGTGACCGGCCCACCCGTCTTAGCTCAGAGTTGGAGGCGTGGCCTAAAATACGATGTTATGCCTCAGCCCCGCTCTCACTGTCGGGAGCTATGTATCCCGCAGTGCAGTGATAAGTAGCTGCCACGCCCCCCACTCTGCCGGTCACGCCCCCTCTCTGGATTCCTCTCTGGATGCCTTCCTTGGCGTCTATGCTGCTAGCCACGCCCCTTTTGCTGTCATCCATGCCCCCTTTGAATGCTGGACATACACACTCCTCGGATGCCTTCCTTGTCCCCTCCTCCTGCTCTGTCGATGCTGGCCACGCCCCCTTTGCCTGTCCCTTCTACCCTGAATCCTCACATGTCACCGGTTCATCTGCACAGCGGCCACTTCAAAAACGGAGGTAATGTGAATCAGTAGCAGCAGGGAGAGTGCAGAGTGCCTGCAGGAGGGGGGGGGAGAGTGTGAGTGCAGGAGGACAGTGCAGAGCGAGTGCAGGAGGGGGGAGCAGAGGAGCAGCACTTGTGTCTTCACAGGTCCCCCTGTGCCTGCAATAGAAGAAGCAGACACACAGGGGACTCAGAGAAGGCAGCCAGAGGAGCCCTCAGGCTCTGCTGCTGCAGTGATATCAGCCTGTGCCCTCAGCACTGCTAGGGCCAGTATGTATGCTCTCCACTGGCCACCAGGGCCAGTACGTATGCTCCCCACCAGGGCCAGTACGTATGCTCCCCACTGGCCACCAGGGCCAGTACGTATGCTCCCCACTGGCCACCAGGGCCAGTACATATGCTCCCCACTGGCCACCAGGGCCAGTGTGTATGCTCCCACTGACCTCCATATTTTCATTGAATCTTTGTATTGTTTAACTTACTGTTTGTTTATGGAGGGTTAGTGTATATACTATATGTAGTATTGGGTAGAACTGAGTTTATTATATTAGTCTGGCCCTGTAAAACCATCACAATTTCTCATGCGGCCCCATGGGAAAATTAACTGCCCACCCCTGGTCTAACCATTAGATGACTGATATGTGAAAGCGGCCTTACCCTCCGATTTCTGCTGCTGGTTTGGAACTTAAGCTGCCATGCGTTCACACACGACTACGCAGAGCGGTTTCTGGACAGAATGGGCAGGGAAAACGCTTCAGTAAGTGATACATTCCTTATTTAAGGAATCCTCAAATGTTCGGCAAAAAAATCATGGCCATATGTGCACAATGTGGAATTCTGTTTTACACCTCACTCCGCTCTCCTAAAACCCAACGCTCAGCCATGCCTGGCGCTCATAGGTATTGGGGGGTCAGGAGACGGAGCTGCTGGACATGGGATTCTTCAAATGGCAGCTATGTATGGGGTATGGGCACCTATAGTGTAAATGCGCTCTACTAGATGTCCGCAGATGTGTTGGTCAGGCGGCTACATGCTGATAACCATACAGTGTATGTAATTCTGTTAGTTAGCCATTGTGAAGTGTATTGTGTTTATTTTCTTATTGTTTGTGTATTTTATATAGACTCGAGTGTAGGAATCTTTATCTGAGGGAATAGGCGGCGCGGTGGTGTCGGGTGGTGTCGTCCCTCCTGCGGAGAGTGATATGTTGACAGATGATTCCAATCTTTTGAGCTGCTCCTGCCACAGACATTAAAGACTTTTACTTCCAAGCTGCTGCTCATATGCTGTGCTATCTAACCGTCGCTATCTTATCTTCTTTCTGCACGTTTTTTCTCAAAGCTTTCTTTATATTTCAATTCAAGGTATTTTTACAAAGCTGTTATCCAGAGAACGAGAACACAACATGAGAAAACAAAATATCCGAAGGGAAAGAAATGCATAATGAAAAAGTGTGAAATTGTGCCTCCCCTGGACATTTTACCTGGGGATGTTCTCTAATATTTCCAGATTACCTGAATAGCAAGTCTGTATGGTGATTTAAAGGGGTATTCCAAAATCTTATCCTAGTTTGTAGCAGATGTAGTAGTAATAATATTAGCAAATACCTCCAATTAGAAATGTGGTATAATTCTTCTAAGTCAATATGTCTCTTACCTAATGTGCAGGGCATTGCAGTAGCTTAGGTAACCATGGTTATGACAACGCATATAGTGACCATGGATACCTAAGCTACTGCAATGCCTTGCATATGAGGTAAGAGACCAGGCGAATTAGGAGAACTATACTACATTTCTAATTGAAGGTATTAATTATTTATATTATTATTACACTTACTATATATTGGGATAGGATATTGGAGATGGGAATACCCATTCAACGATACAAAAGTAAGGCTATGTGCACACGCTGCGTTTTTATGAATCTGAGTTTTTGTGCGTTTTTGGCCGCTAAAAACGCACAAAAACACACCCGCGGTAAAAAACCGCATGCGTTTTGGTGCGTTTTTGCCTGCGTTTTGCTGCTTTTTTGATCTCTGCGTTTTTCCAATGCATTGCATGGGGGGAAAACGCAGAAAAACGCAGGAAAGAATTGACATGTCCATTTTTTTTTTTTTCCATAAAGGATCTTTAGAAATACTTTTTCTAAAGATGTCTTTATCTATGCTACTGGATACAGGGACAGTTAGGCAGGGATTAGCAATATGTACCCAGAACTGCTCGTGGTTCTGGGTGCATATTGTAAATGACAGGTTCACTTTAAAGATAACATTTACTTTGTATTTTAGGCACCCAAAAAAAAAATTAATTCTTTTTACGTTTTTGAAAACAAAAAAGGAAAATGGGCCAATGCAAAACTTGAAAAGAGGATAGCTAATGATCCTAAAAGCACGTCAAAATCCACAATAGACTACCCCAAAAAGCGCAAGCTGAAGGTTTTACTATGGCCCTCACAGTCCCCTGATCTGAACATCATTGAAAATCTGTGGCTAGACCTCAAAAGAGCAGTGCATGCAAGACGAGCCAGGAATCTCTCAGAACTGGAAGAATGGATTAAAACTCCTTAAACAAGGATGGAAAGACGCTTGGCTGGCTACAAAAAGTGTTTACAAGCTGTGATACCTAAGGAGGTGCTACTAGGTAATAACCATGCAGGGTGCCCAAACTTTTGCGTCAGCCCATTTTCCTATTTTTGTTAATGTAAGCGATGAACGTTTAATTTTGTTTTTACTTAAAATAGAAAGGAAATGTGTCATCTTTAACTTTATGCCTTTTAGAGTTCATTTCATCTTCAACTTGCTGTACTGTTGTCAATAACAGTAATTTTAACCAGGAGTGCCCAAACTTTTGCATACCACTGTAGCTCTGAGATTTCTACTCTACATTCCTTCGATATAAAACAGACGGAAGCAGCATCATGGAAGAAATTACATAGCGGTACTGAGCAGTGTAGCTGCATATCCATCTCTGGGGTGAGGTAAAAGACTTGTTGGAAAGCTCTGTAAAATCTTTCTGTGCTTCCCTCTGCGTGTTTTCTCACTCTGCTCATCAATCCTCATCTTGCATAATCCTATTAGAGATTAATCCAACCAAAATGAGCATCATGTATGTACGGCAAATTATGTACCTAAGTAGTTTAGCTTGTGTACCCTGCAATATTTACACTTTATTAGTGGTCTTTATTGTGCTGGTACTTCTCCTTTTTATCCTATGCGTTAGGTAGCAGATTTTCTAAGGTTTTCTTATTCATCTCTCTCATTTCTTAGATGATTGAATTAACAGATGAAAGGCATTACTAGACCCTTTATGGAAAATAATAGAAGCCTCATTGCCATGATCTCCCCTGAGGTCCTTGGCATATATTGTATTGTACACTGTACTGTATATTTCCTGCCACATATTGTCTCTATTTTATGAATATTTTCTTCATCTTTTTGAAAGACTGTGTATGATGCTATGTAGTGATACAGGACAAGTGTATTTCCTGAACTGTAGAAACTGTAATATTTGTCTGGCAGGGCCTAATGGGCTTATAAATAAATGGAAAGTCAAATGGCCGCTATTGCATGTAGTCACCGCAAACAGAAAACCGTTGGTAAGTGCATAAAACACTCGCGGTATATCAGTGTTGCTCATAAATCATATTGCTGGATGGTTTTATTTGCTGACGGCAGGAAATAGTTTTTACCAGCGAATGATGAGTACAGCCAGCTTGGGCCAGATGATAAGTTAGGGCCCCCATACACAATAGATAGCTGTCAGCTGGGAGCGATCTCTCTTGAGCTCATCTGTGTTCTCCCCGAGAGATGCTGCCAGACTCCCCTGATGGCGGCTTCTCTCTTACAGGGCAATGGATGAGCCGTAGAGATGAGCGGATCTCCTCACACTACCCCAGTCCACTGTCCAGGTCAGTGCTCTGTGGCCATGGACAGGAGCTGCATGAATTTCCTTTCTCTCCACAATCCCAGGCTCAGTTTAAGATTAGCCATGCTAGCGAGCAAAGGACATTTGCCACGTTCCTGTCCACAGCCAGAGCGCACTGACCTGGACCATGGACTGGAGTTGCGTGAAGCGATCCACTCCTCTTTAATCATCAGTCCAAAATCTGAGTCGCCAGATCCTTACCTCCCTTGACATAATCTTAACTCATTCGTCAGCACTTTTTGAGCCTCGAATATTGGAAGTGTTAGTCGGTGAGTATGGGGGCCTTAACATGTGTTTTATACAGCTGATCTAAACCATTAAAGCACCACCGATCTGCTACTATTTGCCGATTGGCTGTGTCATCAGTGTGTCCCGCTTTGGGGAGACTTCTAGCGAGTCTGGGACCAGAAGGTCACAACGCCTTATTGTTTGCAGGTCTAAAACTGGTATTTGGGGGGGGGCGTGGCCTGGCTATGGATGAGTGAGGACACACTTCATCTCGGCTCCCTAAGGCTACTTTCACACCTCCGGCTTTTGCAATGCGGCACAATCCGGCACTTTGCAGGAAAACCGCAACCGTTTTTTTTTTGCTGCCGGTTGCGTTTTTCCCGCGTAGACTTTAATTAGTGCCGCATTGTGCCGCATGGGCTTGCGTTCGGTCCGGTTTTTGCCGCATGCGGCAGATTTAGCCGATGCGGCGGCCGGATGGAACGTTCCCTGCTACGTTTTTTGCTCCGGCAAAAAAAAACGCATCGCGCCGCATCCGGCCGATGCGGCGCTTTTCCCAATGCATCCCTATGGATGCCGGATGCGGCACGATGCGGCAAAAACCGCATCCGGCCGCCGCATGCGGTTTTTGCCACTGCGCATGCTCAGTAGCATGCCGCAAGCGGCAAAAACCGGACCGGCCGCATGTAAAAAACTTATGCAAAGGATGCGGTGTTTTCACCGCATCCGTTGCATAGGCTTCACAGCCGGATTGAGCCGCACGGCTCAAACCGGATGTGTGAAAGTAGCCTAACCTGCTCTTGATAACAGCCGACTATACAGCACCCCAGGTCCCTGGCCCTGGAATATGAGCCACAGAAAGAGGGAGATTGGTCAGGCATCGGTCCTCTGAGGCTCAGACAGCTAGCAGTGGCATACAACGTTTTTTTCCCCAGGGCCTCAGAAGCTTCCTCCAGACAAGCTCCACCAAATATGGCTGCCAGCCTTCACAGCCACAAGGCAGCATACAGCCTGGGTGAGGCTCCACAGACCCTCAGCAGGTCCACTGATTGTCACCTGCGGTCCCGCAGCGAGGGAATTTCCACCAGGGGATCCGCTCAGTCGGGAGACACAGTAGGAGGTTCAGGTATACCCCAGTCTCTGCCCTCCTTGGACACCCAGCACGGGAATGCAGCCCTTGGAGAAGGTATAAACCTGTCAGCTCCAGTGATCCTCCTTCCCCCTCCTCCCCCTTGCAGCGAGGATGAGATCAGTACTCCAGGAGGGGGCCTCAGAGATCCACAGCCCCAGCAGACATGTAACAGCTCCCTGGGGAGCCTTGATAATGGACCGGACACTGCACAGCCTCGGGACAAACAGCAAACACCAGCTCCTGCTACTGTTCCCCTCCTCCACCTCTCTCCTGGCCCTTTACTTTGTACTGCTATCCAGGCTCAAAGCAGTTTAGCAGCGTCTACCCCACTTATCCTGGACTCAGAAGCACAAGGTACCAGTGGGGGATGGGAGGGTGAGAGTCTTGGGGAAATGATCCTGATAAATAGCCCTGCTGTGCCCCCTCCCCCTCCAGTGCAGAGTCTCAGGAATCAGCAGCAGGGGGCAACCACTTACACCAGGCCTGCAGCCCTAGCAACCACAGCAAGCTGTACTGATGCTGATAATTCATGTGCCTCACCTGTCTTGACTTCCCAGGGGATGGAAGTCCTGTCTGAATTAAAAGACCTCCGAGCCCGCATCAATACCATCCCCTCAAGGGAAGACATGGACATGATTGTAGCAAGGCTTGAAAAAGCGCACCGCGCAGAACTCTCTACTTTACGCGCCAATGTGCAGAAAATTGATAGCCAGGTCCAGTCTCAAGCCAATAAAATACAATCCATCCAGAGAGACGTTTTCTCTCACCAGCAAAGTCTAGATGCGCACGCTCAGCAAATACATTATCTCACAGAAGCATTAGATGATGCCGAGAATCGGGGCCGCCGCAATAACCTCAGAATCCGAGGCCTTCCTGAGGAGGTAGACTCCAGAGATCAACCACAGGTTCTACAATGGGTGTTTAACAAAATTCTGGATGCTCCCCCTGCTAATGAGATAGAGCTGGATAGGGCTCACAGAGCTTTGGGGCCCAGATCGTCTGACCCTAACCGTCCCCGGGACGTCATTTGCAGGATCCATCACTACGTGCAAAAAGAGGCCATCCAGCAAAAGCTCAGAGACTGCGCCTCAGCTCTCTTCCAAAAGGTCAAGCTCCAGATCCTGCCGGACCTATCCCGCCTCACCCTTCATAGGAGACGAGCCCTAAGACCACTTCTGGATCTGCTTAGGGCACACAACCTCACTTACAGCTGGGGATTCCCGTTCCGCCGGCAGGTACGACATGACGGACAAATGCATATTCTTCATTCCCCTTGGGGCATTGATTCCTTCACAGCGGCCCTCCGCATCCCGCGGATTGAGATCATGGACTGGCCGGGCATCCCTCTGGAGCCCGAGGGAGGCCTGCAGCGACATCGTTCCAGAGACCGCCGTCAATGAGACAGATGAACTTTCGTCAAAAGAATCCCTGCTTCTAGGTTCCGTATAAATCTGGCTGTTTTCCTGAGGTATGGGGGGGGGGTTCTATCTCAGGGACTTTTCATTTTACAGTTTTGCCAATTGAGGTTGTGGCGTTCTACATTTGCCTGATTTTCACTGATGTCGATTAACTTTTTCTTTTAGGCTGTATGCTCTGCTGGTGTGTGGAGACTCTTATGCAGTATGAGCCCGGGGAGTCCACCTTGAGGTCCCCCTGGCCCATAAACTTGGGGACCCAGATTCGAAGCTTGACAAGATGTCTTTCTCCTGATTCTCCCTTTCTCTATGCTTTCTCTCTCAATTCTGCTTCTGGGCCATGGCTAGTGGGCTTTCACTTCTGTATTGAACACCTTAATCCGGGGCAGCAAGGGGGGCCCCTCTCCCCTTGGTAGAAAGCCTAGCCCCCCACAGGGGTCCAACGTCTTTAGGACATTTAACTTCTTTATCCCAGCTAGTGGACTGAGCCCATTAGTCCACATCTTTTTAGTGTTCTACTCTATCTCTACTTCCTCGATCCTCCTCTCATTTAACCTCTAATCCTTCCTTCTTTCCCTTTGTTTGTTTCCTGCTCTCTCTTCCTCCTTTCAATTCTAGCTCCCTACCTTTCCTCTCTCATCCCTCTTTTCTCTCTCCCACCCTCCTTGCCTCCCCCATCCCTAGACTAAATACCTCATATCGTGGAGCAATTGCGCATATTAATGTTGCCTCTTACAACACCAGGGGTCTCAACTCGCCTCGGAAGAGATCGCAAATTTTATTTGAAATGCACAAAAAACGGATCCACATACTTATGTTGCAGGAGACTCACTTCAAGGAAGGCCATCTCCCTGCACTGAAGGACAGGAACTACACCTCCTGGTTCCACAGCCCCAACCCGGCTTCCAGGTCTGGGGGGGGTCTCTATTACCCTTCACAGGTCTTTGACCCACACGATTGTGGATTCCTTGGCCGACCCCGGAGGTAGGTTTCTTTTTCTGAAATTATGCATTGGCTCCACCGTATATACAATTGCCAACTGGTATCTCCCCAACAGGGATCCCTCTCGGGCCTGCGCCTCTATTCTGTCCCATCTGGCTGAATTTTCTGAGGGCGTGTTAGTAGCTGGTGGAGACTTTAACCTCACACTGGACCCAGACATAGACACCTCGTCAGGGTGTAATTTTATACCATGCAGAAAACTTAAGGCCCTTAAACGTGACATTCAAAATATGCAGTTGGTGGATGTATGGCGTGCCCTATACCCCACCACAAAAGATTACTCCTACTACTCCCCAGCCCATTCATCATATAGCCGCCTCGACATGATCCTCCTAAGCCAACATGTCCTGACATGGCAGGTTGGAGCGTCTATTGGAACCTTTCTCTCTCCGATCACGCCCCGGTCTTTGCTCACTTCACTCCTCCAAATATCTCACAGCGCCCATGGACTTGCCGCCTCAATGAAAATTTGCTTAATGATCAATTGTGCTGTAGTGAAATACGGAGCCACATATCTGAATTCTTGGAAAATCATGCCAGCGACCCGACTCCTCTTCCGACACAGTGGGAGGCGCTAAAGTGTGTAGTTCGAGGTTTATTAATTAAACATGGCTCTAGATTGAAGAAGGAGAGGTCTTCCCTTATCACAGAGCTCCTACAGCAGATTGCCTCTTTGGAAGCCGCATACAAGCAATCCCTTTCCGCCACGCTTTATGCGGACCTCACAAAGGCTAGGGAGGGGCTGAGGGACCTTCTCGATCAAAGGTACAGGAGACAAAGGCCAAGTTAAGTCGATATTTATATGAGCATTCAGACAAGTGTGGGAGAGCCTTGGCTCGTTTTCTGCACCCCAGAAATGCTATTGGCCATGTTCCAAAAATCCAGACCAGGGGGGGGCCCGACCCAAGATCCCATCCAAATTGCAAACCTGTTCCGTTCGTTCTATGATGACCTCTATAATTTGAAGGGGCAGTTTAGAGATATGCCGACACAATCTTTCCAGCGTAAAGTTAACGAATATGTGCAGCAAACTGCACTCCCTCAGATCTCTGAAAGGGATGCGGTAGCCTTGGAAGAGGACTTTTCCACAGAAGAGATCCTCGCCATAATTAAAGCCTCCCCGAATGGTAAGAGTCCAGGTCCGGACGGATTTACCTCCAAATTTTATAAGATATTTGGTGACCAAATTGTCCCTTTCCTCACGAGGGTTTTTGGCTCTGTATCTGGAGACTCCCCCTTTGTCGCCCAGTCCCTAGAAGCACATATTAGTGTTCTACCCAAACCGGGGAAGGATCATTCATCTGTCTCTAACTACAGACCCATCTCCCTCATCAATGCTGACATCAAAATTTTTGCCAAGGCTCTCGCCAATAGACTGGCTCCACTTCTTCCCGGTATTATTCACACTGATCAGGTTGGCTTTGTATTGGGTCGTGAGGCCAGGGACAATACCAACAAAACCCTTATTCTTATGGCGCAGGCTAAGGCCAGAGGTCTCCCTACGTGCCTTCTCTCCATTGATGCAGAGAAGGCCTTTGATAGAGTCAGCTGGGAGTTTGTGATGGCCTCTCTGCGGCAGGTGGGACTGGGAGACAAATTCATTGAAAGGGTCTCTTCCCTTTATAGGAATCCCTCTGCCAGGGTCAAAGTCAATGGGTTTCTCTCATCACCAATTGCAATACATAATGGTACACGTCAGGGGTGCCCCCTTTCCCCCCTACTTTATGTCCTGGTTATTGAACACCTTGCCGTGGCCATCAGAAACAATTCCAGTATCCACGGGATAGGGGTGGGGGGTGGAGAATGCAAGGCAGCTCTTTACGCAGATGATCTACTTCTGTTCATTTCACAGCCTCGCCTTTCCTTCCCCTCACTTATTCAAGAGTTTGAAAAATCAGTCACCTCAGCAACTTTAAGGTCAATTACTCCAAATCCGAGGCATTAAACATATCTCTCCCTGATGCTGAGGTGGATCATATCAAGAAAAATTTCCCCTTCAAGTGGCAGGACTCCGCCATTACTTACTTAGGGATAACAGTCCCCATGGATCTCTCAAAACTATATCAGCTTAACTACCTTCCCCTTCTCCACAGAACAAAAAAGGATCTTACCTCATACAATAGTAAAAGACTATCCTGGTTTGGACGAATAAATGTTATCAAAATGGACGTTTTGCCTCTCTTTTTGTACTTGTTCCAGACGGTCCCCTTGGTTCCTCCTGCGGCCTTTTTCTCCAGCCTGCAGTCAGTTATCACGCGCTTCGTGTGGGGAGGTAAGCGCCCGAGGATAGGCTTCACTACCATTTGCAGACTTAAAAGCCGGGGGGGGGGGCTGGATTGCCCAACCTTAAACTCTATCATAAAGCGGCTCTACTGATGCGATTACTAGATTGGCAATATCATGGGGCCACAAAACAGTGGGTAAGCCTAGAAGAAATGGACCACGAGATCCCCTTGCGTTACCTCCCTTGGATTAGCTTGGGCTCCAGGGGCCAGCCTCTCTCTGAGGCTGATCTCTTGAGGGCGACATTGAGGACGTGGGATTTAGAAACCAAAAGGGGTCGTCTGTCCAGGGGGTGCGGTCCCCTCTCCCCTATCTTTTCAAACCCAGATTTTGCCCCGGCAGTTGCGGCCGATGTTTTCCTGTGCCGGAGGAGGAGCGGGGACGTGCGCTTCTTTCACATACTTCAGGGATCCCCATTGCCCACATACGACTTGTTCTCTGCCTCTTCCTTGGGAGGGGCCATACCCTGGTTTGAATACTTCCAGATCAGGTCTTTCTTGACCGGATCAGGCCGGGAGGCACTTTATGCTGCCCCCCCCTCCTCGTTTGAAAAGCTCTTTCTTTTGGAAGAGGCTCCGGGACATACCCTGTCCCTTATCTATAACCTTTTGATCCAGAAGGGGGATGTGGACGAGCTCAAATTTGTGGGAGGATGGAGTAGAGACTTGGGCGTGACTATCCGGGTTGAGGAATGGAGGACTGCTTTTCTTTTCACTCACAAATTCTCTAGGGCTTGTTCGGTCCAGGAAAAGGGTTATAAAATTCTCACCCGCTGGTACCGCTGCCCTCATGCCCTACACGCAATCTTCCCTTCAGTGTCAGACAGATGTTGGCGGTGTAATCACGAGAGGGGGGATATGTTGCATATATGGTGTAGCTGTAGCCTCATTAAGCCTTTTTGGAGTGGGGTCTTCTCGGCATACAATAGCATTAGTGGGGAGGCCCTCTCTGGTTCTCCACAAATCGCTCTCTTATCTATACTACCGGGGTCTGTTAAATCTCAGAAAATGGGACTATTGCGGTTTTGCCTAGCAGCTGCCCGAGCCGTGATCCCCAGACACTGGAGGTCCACCCGTGCCCCCGCCTTGGATGAGTGGCTTGAGGAGATGGCCTCCCTTTACAGAATGGAGAGTCTCACTGCTGAAATTCAGGACGCTACTGAAAAATGTATTAAGATCTGGAGTCCCTGGGTCATTTTTTTGGATTCTCCAGACTTCAGGTCCCTCTTTGGGGCGAGTTGAGACTCTACCTAGATTTTTCCTGCTAGTTATTCCCGGCCCTTTCTTGCCCTTCCCCATGATCCTTTTCCCCGTCATCATTCACTTTGTCTACTTCCCTCTTTCTTTCTCTCTTTATTTCTTTTCCTTCGACTGACCATTATGTGCCTCTATGGTATGAATGGTAAATCTTTGCTGTTTATGGTATAGTTTATGGATTTTATACTTTTATAATGGTTCAAGACAGAATGATATAAATGTTCTTAAATGTTCTTTATTGTAACAAACTGTATATGGCTGCAACCATGCAAAGCCTTTCATGTTTCATTGCATTCTTGGTTTGTTTTTTTTTGTTTTGTCTCTATTTGGGGGTTTGCCTTGGTCTGCAGCCCTGCTTCTTGTAACCAACCTTAATTTTTCAATAAAAAAAGAGATTAAACATAAAACTGGTATTTGAATGTATCTACTTTCTTTTAGTGCTGCAGGGGTTAATGACTCTTTCCTATCTTGCTGTTCTTTGTAACCTTAATCTCAACTCTGCTCAACTCTGCTCTTTTGTGATCACTCCCCTTGACTGTAAACAGTCACGTCTCTTACCATATGATGCCGGTTATAGAATCTCATTCTTATGCTGACCACTTTGGAAGGAGCCAGTCTCTGGAAGAAGCAGAAGAGTCGTGACTATTGCACCTGCAGTGTGTTGCTGCGTTGAAGAAATGTGAAGCGTTTGACTTTTGTGTCTTTTTCCCTCTGTCCGTCTCCCTTACCTTGTGTTATATTATTGCAGTGGTGAGACTAGTGCTCTCTCCGATCTTCTCACTAGCCAGGGGGAGTTTAAGGCAAGTGAAGGCCTAGGCATGTGTTGGCGACTGGGGAAGGACCCGTATAAAGACGTTTACGGAGCTTGTGGTACAGAGTTGGGCGAGTTGCAGGAGGTGTTCTCACCCTATTGCCAGGGCCTTCCTTCTATACCATTCCTGTCGTCACCTTTGTGTTGGGGTGCATGCTGAGCGTCTGTACGCTATGGCGTGACAGGCCGCCATTTAAAAGCCTGTTTTGCTTACACTTCCCTTGTTCATTGAATGATCAGTAATAATTATGTGTGCACATTGCTCTCAGTAGCACATGTTCTCTTTACCCAGGATGATCTGCTGAGGATGTTAAAAATATTTTCACCCGACGATCGAGCGTTTTGTTTGTTGGGTTATTAAGAGCCTGTGCACATTAGCTGATTATCGAGAAACAAGCGTTCCTCAGAATGTTCTTCAGGAAACATCCAGTGTAAGTTTACTCCAAGAATAAGCAGTTTTATAAACTCCGTTTAACTGTATACCTGTATAGGCATGCACATAGATATTTACTGACCGGAGCACATCTACTTTAATAGATGTGAACACCACACTGACCACAGGGACTGCTGTTGGCCTATATGAGATGTGTCCTCATACAGTGCATACTTCCTCCAATAGATCCAGATCAGATGTGATCTATTTCCTGGTAGTTATTCTTCCTACAATGTTTAGCCCTGCGTACACATTATATATCCCTCTCAAGTTGCACATACCTTGGAACGCTTACTTCTAGGGCAGGGGTCTCAAACTCGGCTGGGTATAAGGGACACACATAGAAAAAAAATTGTAGGGGGCCTCATTGTTTTCAAGAAAGTGACATTTTTTTGGTATTTTTTTTCTATATGCCTTTGGATCACTGTTTATTATAATAAATGTGCACTTTTTTTGTTTTAAATAGATTTAAAAAAAACAAAAAAAACTTTTTTGCTGCTAAAAAATTTTTATTGCGCTTTATTTTGATTTTTTTTGTTTTTGTTTTTTTACATTTTATCCCTTTTTTTTTATAAGTAATACAATTTTACAATTAGCACCATATAGTAATTCTGGCCATCATCTTGTAGTAATGTTCCCCATCCTGTTCCCCTTTTTGTACCAATGTGCACCATCCTGTGCCCCATGCTTGTACCCATCCTGAAGCAATATGCCCATCCTGGTCACATCCTGAAGTAATGTGCCCTTGCTTGAGACCATCCTGCGGTAATGTGTCCATCGTAGCGCCCATCCTGTAGTAATGTGCCCATATATATATTATATTATATATATATATATATATATATTATATATATATATATATACACACACACACACACTCTAGCGACAGCACATTCATTTTCTTATCACCTGTCCTCTGTTTCCTCGGCATCCTCTTTCCTGCTTCATGCGGCCTGCAAACACATAGACTTGGTAACAATCGCTTCCACTGTCGGTGCTTCATCTAAAATTCAGATCAAGGTCTCTCTGCACAACTATTCTAGTAGCTGCTGGCCAATCCGAGGCAAGCAGCTGAGGTCATACGCGTCAGGTGCTTGCCTCTGATTGGCCGGCCGCTGCCGTTCAGTTGTGCAGAGGGAGCTTGATTCTATACAGCGCTGGCAAAATGTTCATCTGAAATAAAGCGCGGACTGCTGCGGCCCCTGCAGCAGCTGTGATCGTTACCGGGTCCACGGGCCTGTGGGCTGCAAGAAGCAGCCTGAGGGGCATGCTGCCTGCAGGCTGCGTGTTTTAGACCCCTGCTACTGTATTCTCTGGCAACGACTTATTTCCCGGAGAAACAAAGGATCTGCCAATGTGTCAGATCCTTCTCTCCATTAAGACTCGGTTGACACTTACTTTGTGGATTCTACAAATAATGTTAATCTAGTGGAAGCAATGAATCTGTGATTTCAAAATATGGAGAACATATGCTGATTTATACCCCGCCTATGTACATTACCGTCGGCCTGATCTCGACGATATCTACGGGTTTGGCCAAGTGTAGTCTAATCTGTATGGAAGTCTTTGGGATCAGTAAATGGGCACTTGTTCTCCATGTTGTGTAATGACATATGCGTAACACCCAATACATTAAGGATGTGTTCACACATGTTGTGGTTTCTATCAGAGAAACTACAGTCCAGTTCAGCGATTGCTTTGTCACACAATGAAGACCACTGGTTTCCTTCATATGCAATTGACTTCCAATAAGTTCTGTTGGATTTGATTCAGGAGTTTTGTTTTTCTGAGCAGAATTTTATTTTTCTCCCTTTCTCATTTTACTCACTTATATAGCGCAGTTAATTCCACAGCGCTGTACAGATGTGATCATCACTGTCCTCATTGGGGCTCACAATCTAAATTCTTTATCAACCTTTTCTCAATGTGGGGACTCCTGGAGCGCATCACTTCTGCTTCTTTTGCTTGTACAGGGGCTGTTTTTTCCTTATTTATGGTTGGACAAGCATCATAGTTGGTGTTGTCCTGAATTTTGCACTTTCCGACGCTGCTTGCTGTTTCAGCTTTCTCTACAGCGTCGGAGGAGCACCGGATACATGACGCTTCAGTGCTTCCAAACTCTATAGCAAAGAGCTTGTATGCGCTGTGCTCCTTGCCTAGTGCACTGCTCACAGATGACAACAGAGATGGCCAATGACCTTGGTAATGAGCAGAACACAATAGAATTAAGGCCCCGTCACACACACAGATAAATCTTTGGCAGATCTGTGGTTGCAGTAAAATCATGGACATATTGTTCCATTTGTACACAGCCACAAACCTGGCACTGATTGTCCACAATTTCACTGCAACCACAGATCTGCCAAAGATTTATCTGTGTGTGACAGGGCCTTTACACATCTCTCCGTTCTTGAATAAGGAGGGCTTCTATTAAGACATTGATGGCAAAGTTGCTTGTTTTTGCCATTTTGTCCATTTATGACATTAAGAAGTCCCTTTAAGCCTAAATTGGCTCTTTGTATATCTGGGCTTCTGAATGTCGTCAGGACTGGACATTTTTAAGATAAAGTTGTCACAAGAACTTCATTTTTTTCCCCAAAAACTGTGGGGATCCTTCCTAAAGGAGATTTCTTGGGCACATATTAGGTTAGCGGAGTCTGTTGGCGCTCACGTCCTCTAGCGATGCCAGCGTCCTGTATATGGTGAGCGCACATCCAATATGGATAGCTTTTCAGGTCTAATGGGATTAGAAGTTACAGAGCAGAAACGTTAGAACTTTTCACTGTGTTTTGTAATGTTTGCAATATCCTGTCTTCATGGAGTATCTCCAGCAAGCTTGCGACGGGCACATCTCCTTTGTGCTTGCCAGCTGTCATATTGCTGGAGTGGGCGATTTATCAAGCCATGTCTCATGTGGATTTCACATCATTATATGAAAAGAAAAAAATCTAGCAGGAGAAATTAAAGCTTAGCCCAGACAGACAGCGTCTGACAAGTCTCCGCGCAGCTATTCAGCCGTTTTATACATTCATATCTATTTTAATACCTACCAGAAAGTGTCTTCATAAACATTTTAAACAAGTTTTCTTCTGTCAGGATGGAGAGGCCTGGGACAGCTGACAGACTGACGCTGCGATGAGTAGAATGCCAGCGGCCAGGCTCGGATCTTTGTTGGCGTGGTGTATACAGAGAGCCAGTCCTGCCCTCTCGAAGGCTCTGTAGGCTTTTGATTTGTAAGCAGTAACTGTGCCCGGGGTATGGGCTAAGTCAGGAACAGTGATCTACATTTTTCTCCCAAATAACATGATGACGATATTTACTATGACTGGTAACACTCACAAATGTGGTAATGCTGATGTTTCTTTTGCCTTTTTTGACCTTCATTGTCTGCCTTGTCAGAATTCAATGTATGATGTGCCATGCCAGATATGTTTGGACAGATAATCCTTATACTGCGGGCATGTCAGTGTGAATTATATTGAGTGGAAACGGAAATCCTCTGCAAAGTAAAGGATGATTTGCTTATAGGTGGTGTAGATTTTGTAGTGAAGTCTGAGGCATCTAGCAATGACTAAACAGTAATGCTCAGATGCGTCCAGCCGACCACAGTTTTATCCGCACAGAACTTTCATTAATGTGATCGCCCTGTATGCATAGAATATTGCTTTATTGGCAGCTCATCATTGCCAGTTTATACAGTGTGAAGCGCTACTGATTTAACTCTTGTATATGAAAAAAGAAACAAAAAAAGAGGAATAAATATAATATAGTGTAGGGACCTAGAAGCATGAGGTTCCCGTGATGAGGGTTGTAGGTGTGGAGACACGGGGGTCAGTGGGTGCTATCGTCCGCTGGCTCGGCCGCCTTTAGGAAGGCAGCATGGCCCAGGGCTCATCCCAACTGAAAGCCCGATCTCCTTACCTGTGGGTAGAACACTACTCAGACAACACAGGGTGAGGGAATCACAATATTAAGATTTTATTGGATCCCCAAACAATTAACAGTACATAGCACATAACCAGCAAAACACACAAATGTAACAGGCAACAGAGTCTCACCCTTCCGCTGGCTCACCAGGGATTTAGAATGTCCGTGCCTCAGAGCTTCCAGGGCTACTTACTCCAATCCAGCAGCACCCCGCTTTCGGCGGGCACCCACCGAGAATGGAATAACGCCAGATTTAGGAAGCTGTTTGAGGTCTGCACAGTCTGTAGCCAGGTGACCAAATTGTCCCAACCTGGGTTTCTTCCTTAGGTAGTCTCTGGTATCACAGCCGAATCCTTGCATTCGATGCTGAAGTCCATGTAGTGTTATAATCCAGGTTCAGCTATGGCTTGCCAATCGGATCCGCAGATCCTAGATTGGTAGCATGTAGCCAGAGTCTCCCTGGGTAAAGGACAGTCTTTTTATACCCCTGAGCTCTCCATTCAGGCCATTGGGGTCTTCACGATTGGTGGATAAGACTGGGCTCTTATTGGCTAGATTTCAAGCCGTATACAGAATATCCCAGTAATAATGGACAATGGCAGAGACGAGGGAGAGACAGCTAAGTGAAATCGCATCCAGCAAACACATCGTAATACAGTGGGTGTCTGGCCTTCAGTGGCCAAAACAATTACATGAATCAACAAAAACTTCAATACTAAACTCCCAAGAGTCTTGTAGAACAATGAGGGATTATCCCCCATCTATAAACAAACTGTCTTAATGTGTGGCTGAATTTTAAGAAAGTTAACCCATGCTAGGCACTTTGTGTCCATGTCGTCACAGTAGGCTTCTCTCTTATGGCCATAACACCAACTAAAAACCTCATATTTTTCTTTTGTACAGGTTACAGCCAGGCCCCTTTCTGTTAGGCCTTGCATATTAGAGGTCTGTCCATGTATGATGCGCAGTGGAGTACAGCTTGGCAGCCCGCCTGATCTAATAGTATGGGCGTCGCCTAATAGGCTGCGGGCTTGTGACTGTGCATTTGCAAGTGTGAACAGCGCTCTATGTAAGCCATCAGTGTGCAGTTTTACCATCTTGCAATCGCCCCCTCCATGTTTGGAAGCGTGTATGTGATTTGCTCCTCCTGCACCTGTGATGCCTCCACCTAGTGGGGGCTTAGCTGTATCCTGCTGGAGTAGTAGTTTTTGACCTAGGTAACATACAGCTGCAGTTCCATCTTTGCAATTTAACTTTGAAATCAACACTCATGACGAATGTGTATAATTGCATTTTAGTCGGTTGTTTGTTTAGACAAAGACTGATGGCACTCCCAAAACTGCAATGTGAACAGGTGAGTAACTGAACATGACATAGAATGACAAAAAAGACTGAGGGCACTCCCAAAACTGCAATGTGAACAGGTGCATAATTGAACCAGGACAAAGGCATCCAAAGTGACAATTTTGATGAGGCAGTGATTGAGGAAGGAACATTAGTAAGAACCCTCATTCCGGACTACCATCTGAACGGCCAACAAACACGCGACTATGCTATGATGTGGCTACTGGGCACCTATAAAAATGTCCGTTTTTGTATGCTAAATATCTCAAGTTTTTCTTAGATTTCATTTAGTAGTAATGCATATCTATATTCTTACATTCATGGTTTTCATGTTTTAACTTTTTAGAGTGCAACTGTTTTTTTTGTCATTTTATGTTATATTCAATTATGCACCTGTTCACATTGCATGCCCGCAGCGGTGTGCTAACGGGGCCAACTAGCCAAAGGAAATAACGCCCTTGCAACTAGTCCCTGTGCTCATTAGCATATCATGAAGGATCTTTAGGCTATGTGCGCACTAGGCGTTTTTTTCACGCTGCGTTTTTATGTGCGTTTTTGTCTAAAAAACGCACCCGCGGCTAAAAAAAATGCGTTTTTGCCGCGATTTGGTGCGTTTTTTGCTGCGTTTTTACTCACTGCGTTTTTAATCAGTGCACAATGCCATTAAAGATTGTTGATGAAAAAAAAAAAAAAAAGGTCTGATGTCATTTCCTTCTTCAAAATGTTCATTGTATGCAGGAGAGCAGACAGCTGCAGAACTAGTGTATGCAGGAGAGCAGACAGCAGCTGCAGAACTACAAGTCTCAGCATCCTCCATTCACTAGTGTATGCAGGAGAGCAGACAGCAGCTGCAGAACTACAAGTCTCAGCATCCTCCATTCACTAGTGTATGCAGGAGAGCAGACAGCAGCTGCAGAACTACAAGTCTCAGCATCCTCCATTCACTAGTGTATGCAGGAGAGCAGACAGAAGCTGCAGAACTACAAGGCTCAGCATCCTCCTTCCAGGACTGTATGCAGTTTTTTGCCCAAAAAGAAAAAAAAAATGACATGGGCTTCGCCATATTTTTGTATGCTAGCCGGGTACAGCAGGCAGGTACGGGCTGCCCCCAACCCCCAGCTGCCTATTTGTACCCGGCTGGGAGCCAAAAATATAGAGAAGCCCTTTTTTTTAATTATTTCATGAAATAATTAAAAAAAAAAAAATGACGTGGGCTTCGCCTAATTTTTGAGTCCAGCCGGGTACAACTAGGCAGCTGGGGATTGGAATCCACAGTGCAGGGTGCCCATGCTTTCTGGGCACCCCCACTGCGAATTGCAGTCCGCAGCCACCCCAGAAAATGGCGCTTTCATAGAAGCGCCATCTTCTGGCGCTGTATCCAACTCTTCCAGCTGCCCTGAAGCCGGGTGGCTAGCCAGGTAATAATGGAGTTAGGGCTAGCTGTATATTATCAGCTGGCCCTAAGCCCGAAATTCATGGTGTCACGCCAATATTAGACATGGCCACCATGAATTTCTAGTACAGATAAAAAAAAACCACAACACACAGAAAAATATTTCTTCAGCGCTCTATTGGGAGACCCAGACGATTGGGGTATAGCTACTGCCCTCCGGAGGCCACACAAAGCACTACACTAAAAAGTGCAAGGCCCCTCCCCTTCTGGCTATACCCCCCCGTGGTATCACGGGTTCTCCAGTTTTCAAGCTTTGTGCGAAGGAGGTCAGACATCCACGCATGGCTCCACAGATTTTAGTCAGCAGTAGCTGCTGACTATTTCGGATGGAAGAAAAGAGGGCCCATATAGGGCCCCCAGCATGCTCCCTTCTCACCCGTGGATGGTGTTGTAAGGTTGAGGTACCTATTGCTGGTACAGGGGCTGGAGCCCCACATGCTGTTTTCCTTCCACATCCCTTTGTAGGGCTCTGTGGAAGTGGGATCCTGCCGGCCTCTAAGCTCTGACGCCGGGCTCCATCCACAGACCCATAGCACCTGATGGATACGGAGCAGGAGTACAATCAGGGACAAGGCCCTGCATCATACAGGTACTCTGTGTCCCCGGCAGGCACAGACACACTCCGGGCTGGCTGGGTGTTGTAGTGCGCCGGGGACCGTAACGATTGAGTTGGTGTTCCTGCAGTTTACTGGGGGACTTTTGTGTTGTGGGAACGCAGCGCCGACCCCCACTGGACCGGCGGCGCTGCTGTGACTTGTAGTGCGCCGGGGACACGCCGACCGCGCTTTTACGGCGGCGGCGTTTATAAATCCAGTCCCCGGCTTTTGCGGCCTAGCTCCGTTTCGTTCCCGCCCCCACCCTGTCAATCAGGGTAGGGGAGAGACGCTGTTTCGCAGCAGCGACGAGGGCTGGAGCCTGATTTACATGCTCCAGCCCTCTCACTAGGCACAGAGGGAAGCAGGCTTCCCGCTCTTAGTCAGGAACGCCCAGGGCCCGCCCCCCCTCCTCTCCCAGGACGCCGGCAGCCATTACATGCAGTCTGGCTAGAGGAAGGACGCAAGGCTCTGGGAGACCTGGACTAGGGGGCTTTTGGAGACCACACACCCGCTCTTAAGCGGGCGGTAAGCGGCATTTCAGCTGGCCCCTCTAGTGCCTCAGTGTGCATTGGTGTACTGTGTCACCAGATATATATATTTATTTATTTCTTGCACTGTGAGGTCGCTTCCTGGCTGGATACCCCAGATCGCTCTGAGGAGGCAGCAACATGTCATCCACAAAACGCAAGGCTGCCAAGGCTAGGGCTGTGTACACTGCGTGTGCTGCATGTGGGGCTGCTCTACCAGCAGGTTCCAAAGACCCCCATTGTGTGCAATGCTCAGATCCGGTGCTGCTTCGCCAGCCGGAGTCCGGAGGGGTAGTGACCCAGGCTGAGACGCTTGTAAGTCCTGCCCCGGTGTCAGGGACAGACTTTGCAGTTTTTGCTGATGGAATGTCTGTGACTATGGCAAAAATCCTTGAAACTTTGCAATCCATGACTGGGGCTCAGTCTATGGACACGGCGAGGTCTCTGTCCTCTAATCCCCCTCAGTTGGAATTAATCCAGACTGCAAGGGGGTCCCCGGCTTCCCAGGCTGAGTATTATGACTCAGATGATAGCCCCAGCCACCCTAAGCGAGCTCGCTGGGAAAGACCCTCAACGTCATCACACTGCTCAGGGTCTCAGCGCAATCAGTCGCCCTGTGATGCGTCTGAAGAGAGTGATCAGGAGTCTTATCCTGGAACCCCTCTCAATCTGGATACCCCGGATGGGGACGCCATGGTAAACGAGCTTATCTCAGCCATCAATAGACTGTTGGATATTTCTCCCCCAGCTCCTTCTGCAGAGGAGGCAGCTGCAGAGCAGGAGAAGTTTCGTTTCCTCTATCACAAGCGTAAATTGAGTGCTTTCTTGGATCACTCTGACTTCAGAGAGTCAATCCAGAAACACGACGCTCATCCAGAAAGGCGTTTCTCTAAACGTTCTAAGGATACACGTTTTCCTTTCCCCCCTGATGTGGTCAAGCGCTGGACCCAGTGTCCAAAAGTAGACCCCCCGATTTCCAAACTTGCAGCTAGATCCATAGTTGCAGTGGAGGATGGCGCTTCACTTAAGGATGCCAATGACAGACAGATGGACCTTTGGTTAAAATCTGTCTATGAAGCTATCGGCGCGTCGTTTGCTCCAGCATTCGCAGCCGTATGGGCACTCCAAGCTATTTCAGCTGGTTTAGCAAAAGTGGATGCTATCATACATCCAGCGGTGCCGCAAGTGGCGTCCCTTACCTCGCAGATGTCTGCGTTTGCGTCTTACGCTATCAATGCGGTCCTAGAATCTACCAGCCGCACCTCAATGGCGTCCGCCAATTCGGTAGTTTTGCGCAGAGCCTTGTGGTTAAAGGACTGGAAAGCAGATGCTGGTTCCAAAAAATGTTTAACCAGCTTGCCTTTATCTAGAGATAGACTGTTTGGCGAGCCATTGGCTGACATCATTAAACAGTCCAAGGGTAAAGACTCTGCCTTACCCCAGCCCAGATCAAGCAAACCTCAGCAGAAAAAATGGCAGCAGAGGTTTCAGTCCTTTCGAGGTTCGGGCAAGACACAATTCTCCTCGTCCAAAGGGACTCAGAGGACGCAAAGAGTCTCAGATTCCTGGCGGGCTCACGCACGCCCCAAGAAAGCAAATGGAGGAACCGCTTCCAAAGCGGCTACCTCATGACTTCCAGCCCCCCCCCCTCCGCATCTCCGGTCGGGGGCAGGCTCTCCCGCTTTTCCGACATTTGGATGTCACAGGTCAAAGACCGGTGGGTGACAAACATTTTGTCTCGCGGGTACAGAATCGAGTTCAGTTCTCGTCCTCCAGCTCGGTTCTTCAGAACCTCCCCACATCCAGACCGAGCAGATGCCCTGCTGCAGGCGGTGGACTCCCTAAGAGCGGAAGGAGTAGTGGTTCCTGTACCGCCTCAGGAACAAGGGCGAGGGTTTTACTCCAATCTCTTTGTGGTTCCAAAAAAGGACGGCTCGTTCCGTCCTGTTCTGGATCTAAAGCTGCTCAACAAACATGTGCACGCCAGACGGTTCCGGATGGAAACCCTCCGCTCTGTCGTTGCCTCAATGTCTCAAGGAGACTTCCTTGCCTCAATAGACATCAAAGATGCTTATCTCCACGTGCCAATTGCTACAGAACATCAACGTTTTCTACGTTTTGTGATAGGAAACGACCATCTTCAGTTCGTAGCTCTGCCATTCGGTCTGGCGACAGCCCCCCGGGTCTTCACCAAGGTCATGGCGGCGGTGGTAGCAGTCTTGCACTCTCAGGGACACTCGGTGATCCCTTACCTAGACGATCTACTTGTCAAGGCACCCTCTCAAGAGGCATGCCAACTCAGTCTACATGCTACGCTGGAGACTCTACAGACGTTCGGATGGATCATCAACTTTCCAAAGTCGAATCTGTCACCGTCACAGTCGCTAACGTATCTTGGCATGGAGTTTCATACTCGAGCAGCGAGAGTGAAGCTTCCGCTGAACAAGCAGCGGTCCCTACAGACAGGGGTGCAATCCCTCCTTCAAGGCCAGTCGCACCCCTTACGGCGCCTCATGCACTTCCTCGGGAAGATGGTGGCAGCCATGGAAGCAGTTCCCTTTGCGCAGTTTCATCTGCGCCCACTTCAATGGGACATTCTCCGCCAATGGGACGGGAAGTCAACGTCCCTGGACAGGAAAGTCTCTCTTTCCCAGACGGCCAAGGACTCTCTACAATGGTGGCTCCTTCCCACCTCATTGTCTCAGGGAAGATCCTTCCTGCCCCCATCCTGGGCAGTGGTCACGACAGATGCGAGTCTGTCAGGGTGGGGAGCAGTGTTTCTCCACCACAGGGCCCAGGGGACGTGGACTCCGCAGGAGTCCACCCTTCAGATCAATGTTCTGGAAATCAGGGCAGTGTATCTTGCCCTACTGGCCTTCCAACAGTGGCTGGAAGGAAAGCAGATCCGAATCCAGTCGGACAACTCCACAGCGGTGGCATACATCAACCACCAAGGAGGGACGCGCAGTCGGCAAGCATTCCAAGAAGTCCGGCGCATTCTAATGTGGGTGGAGGACACAGCATCCACCATATCCGCGGTTCACATCCCAGGCGTAGAAAATTGGGAAGCAGACTTCCTCAGTCGCCAGGGCATGGACGCAGGGGAGTGGTCCCTTCACCCGGACGTGTTTCAGGAAATCTGTCGCCGATGGGGAGTGCCGGACGTCGACCTAATGGCGTCCCGGCACAACAACAAGGTCCCGGCATTCATGGCGAGGTCGCGCGATCAAAGAGCTCTGGCGGCAGACGCATTAGTTCAAGATTGGTCGCAGTTCCGGCTCCCATACGTCTTCCCACCTCTGGCACTCTTGCCCAGAGTGTTACGCAAGATCAGATCCGATTGCAGCCGCGTCATACTCGTCGCCCCAGACTGGCCGAGGAGATCGTGGTATCCGGATCTGTGGCATCTCACGGTCGGTCGACCGTGGTCACTGCCAGACCGACCAGACTTACTGTCCCAAGGGCCGTTTTTCCATCAGAATTCTGCGGCCCTGAACCTGACTGTGTGGCCATTGAGTCCTGGATCCTAGCGTCCGCAGGATTATCTCAAGGAGTCGTAGCCACAATGAGACAAGCTAGGAAGTCAACGTCTGCTAAGATCTACCACAGAACGTGGAAGATTTTCTTATCCTGGTGCTCTGCACAGAGAGTATCCCCTTGGCCATTTGCATTGCCCACCTTTCTTTCCTTCCTGCAATCGGGGTTGGAAAAGGGCTTGTCGCTCAGCTCCCTTAAAGGGCAAGTCTCGGCACTATCTGTGTTTTTTCAGAAGCGTCTAGCACGTCTTCCTAAGGTGCGCACATTCCTACAGGGGGTCTGTCATATTGTGCCCCCGTACAAGCGGCCGTTAGATCCATGGGATCTGAACAGAGTACTAGTTGCTCTGCAAAAGCCGCCCTTCGAGCCTCTAAAGGACGTTTCCTTTTCTCGCCTGTCACAGAAAGTGGCGTTTCTTGTTGCGATCACATCGCTTCGGCGAGTGTCTGAGCTGGCAGCTCTGTCATCCAAGGCTCCCTTCCTGGTGTTCCACCAGGACAAGGTAGTGCTGCGCCCCATTCCGGAGTTTCTCCCTAAGGTCGTATCCTCGTTTCATCTTAATCAGGATATATCCTTGCCTTCCTTTTGTCCTCAGCCGGTTCACCGGTATGAGAAAGACTTACGTTTGCTAGATCTGGTGAGAGCACTCAGAATCTATATTTCTCGCACGGCGCCTATCCGCCGTTCAGATGCACTTTTTGTCCTTGTCGCTGGCCAGCGCAAGGGGTCGCAGGCTTCTAAAGCCACCCTGGCTCGATGGATTAAAGAACCAATTCTGGAAGCCTACCGTTCTGCTGGGCTTCCGGTTCCTTCAGGGCTGAAAGCCCACTCAACCAGAGCTGTGGGTGCGTCCTGGGCTTTGCGACACCAGGCTTCGGCTCAACAGGTGTGCCAGGCAGCTACCTGGTCGAGTCTGCACATTTTCACCAAACATTATCAGGTGCATACCTATGCTTCGGCGGATGCCAGCTTAGGTAGAAGAGTCCTGCAGGCGGCAGTGACATCCCCGTAGGGGAGGGCTGTTTTGCAGCTCTAACATGAGGTATCTCTTTACCCACCCAGGGACAGCTTTTGGACGTCCCAATCGTCTGGGTCTCCCAATAGAGCGCTGAAGAAGAAGGGAATTTTGTTACTTACCGTAAATTCCTTTTCTTCTAGCTCTTATTGGGAGACCCAGCACCCGCCCTGTTGTCCTTCGGGATTTTTTTGTTGTTTGCGGGTACACATGTTGTTCATGTTGAACGGTTTTTCAGTTCTCCGACGTTATTCGGAGTTAATTTGTTTAAACCAGTTATTGGCTTCCTCCTTCTTGCTTTGGCACTAAAACTGGAGAACCCGTGATACCACGGGGGGGTATAGCCAGAAGGGGAGGGGCCTTGCACTTTTTAGTGTAGTGCTTTGTGTGGCCTCCGGAGGGCAGTAGCTATACCCCAATCGTCTGGGTCTCCCAATAAGAGCTAGAAGAAAAGGAATTTACGGTAAGTAACAAAATTCCCTTCTTTTATTAGAAATAAAACACAACACAATTAGTGACTCCATCTTTATTGAAATAAACCCCCCTCCGCAGTAATCCTGGGTCAGGGTCCCGCGCCGTCCAATCAGGATCCAATATCATCTGATCGGTTTGCTGGAAGGCAAAGCGATCAGATGATGTGTCAGGATCAAGTGCCTGAATCACATCACACATCAGCTGATTGTATAAAAGCCGATTATACAGTCAGCTGATGCATCAGTAGAAAAAAAAAAAAAAAATAATACTCACTTATGTGCTGTGGTGATTACCGGCAGCTCCTGGAGCGATCGATTGGACAGGAGTCTGATCCTATACGATCGCTGCCGGAGCTGCCGGTAATCAGCTGATGAAGTCCCCTGACGGCAGGATCAGCTGATAGCCGGCCGGGCGCGAAAAAGCCGGCGACACCGCGATCAGCTGATGCGTCAGGTGACTGCATCAGGTGATCCACCGCCAGGTCCTGCAAGCAAGGTCCTGCCCCGGGGAGACTGCACACAGCCAGAGCGGCGGGACCGGGAGGAGCTGGGAGCGGGCATGGCACCGGGACCCTGCGGACAGGTGAGTATATGACATTTTTTTTTTTTCTACTGTTCACTTTGGTTTTCGCCGCTGCCTCCACCTCCCGCCCAGACATGGCGCCGCACGGAGCTGACATGCACAGGACGGGAGGTGGACGCGGCGGTGACGGTACCGGGAGGATTCCTGCTTCTGTGTTTACCAACAGAAGGAATCCTCTTCCTGTACACGTCACTGTAGTACCCACCCCTTGCGTTTATAGCTGCGTTTTTAGTCATAGAAACGCGGCTATATGCGTTATTCATTGCGTTTTTAACATCTCATTGAATTCAATGAGTGAAAAACGCAGTGGAAAACGCAGAAATAATTGACATGCTGCGTTTTTGTGGTCACCACAAAAACGCAGCTAAAAAAAAAACGCTGTGTGAGGACAGCACTTCTGAAAACCCATTGACATTGCTGGGGAAGCAATGTCACTGCGTTTTCAGCACAAAAACGCGGTAAAAAACGCCGCTAAAAACGCCTAGTGCGCACATAGCCTTAGAAATACTTTTTATTAAGGCTAAATTCACACATCAGTTTTTTTCCGTCAGGCAGAATCCGGCAAGTCCCACAACGGATCCGGCAAAATTTGTGAAAAAATGGATGCGCCGGCCCGGGTTTTTTCTGGATCCAGCAGAAAAAAACGGATCAGGTGCATCTGTTTTTTCATCTGGCACATTTGGTTTTCTGACCGTTTTTTGGTGTTTTTTTTTTTTTTTTTTTTTAACCCTAAACCTATAAATGTTTGGTGTCTACAAACATGCACTGAGGCAACACACCCACACATCAGTTTTACCATATAGTGAACACTGTGAATAAAATATCTCAAAAACAATAGTGCTATTGCACTTTTTTTGCAATTTTTCTGCATTTGGAATTTTTTTGCCGGTTTCCAGTACACTATATGGTAAAACCTATGGTTTCATTTAAAAGTACAGCTCGTTCCACAAAAAATGAGCCCTCACATGACCATATTGACTGAAAAATAAAAGTTACGTCTCGTAGAAGATGAATGGCGGAAAAAAAACGGAAAGCGAAAAATCGGCCAGTTGTGAAGGGGTTAAATCTTTCCATCCCCCACTTTAATTACATATATAGCACATATGTAAGGTTTAAAAACCCTTAATTTAAAAAAAAAAACACAAAAAAACCCATTTTTCTCCATTTACAGTATATACACCATGTTTTTTTAAACAAAGACCCCAAAGTACCATAGGTGCTTTCCTTTGAGAAATAATCCAATCATGTAAAGTTACCTTAAAATGACACTAAATGCAAAGGTTTTGGAACAAGTTTTATATTTCTATTTTAATTTTTTTTTTTTTTTCTGCAATGGAGGAGCTACATAGCTTTATATAGCGGTGTTGTGCCAGTTTGAGCATGCTCAGTTTTAAAAAAACGTATTCGTCCATGTAATCCGGGTTCCGCATCGTACCGGATCCGGCGTCCATAGACAGCCATTATACATTACGCCGCATTGCACCGGATCCGGCGTCCATAGACAGCCATTATACATTACGCCGCATTGCACCGGATCCGGCGTCCATAGACAGCCATTATACATTACGCCGCATCGCACCGGATCCGGCGTCCATAGACAGCCATTATACATTACGCCGCATCGCACCGGATCCGGCGTCCATAGACAGCCATTATACATTACGCCGCATCGCATCGGATCCGGCGTCCATAGACAGCCATTATACATTATGCCGCATCGCACCGGATCCGGCGTCCATAGACAGCCATTATACATTACGCCGCATCGCATCGGATCCGGCGTCCATAGACAGCCATTATACATTACGCCGCATCGCACCGGATCCGGCGTCCATAGACCGCCATTATACATTACGCCACATCGCACCGGATCCGGCGTCCATAGACAGCCATCATATATTACGCTGCATCGCACCGGATCCGGCGTCCATAGACAGCCATTATACATTACGCCACAACGCACCGGATCCGGCGTCCATAGACAGCCATTATACATTACGCCGCATCGCACCGGATCTGGCGGGATGCGATGTTTCTCATGACACAAAAAACGTCTAGGTCTGCGTTATTTCTGGCCGCTGGATCAGACAATTACGCCGGATCCGGCAAAAATCAGAGAGAACGCACAGCCATTCGGCACAATCCGGCGCTAATGAAAGTCTATGGGGAAAAAAACGGATCCAGCAACAGCTGTTGCCGCATCCAGTTTTTCAGAAATGCGTCGGATTGTGCTGCACAGCAAAAACCTGATGTGTGTACATACCCTTAGATCTCTTTATCTATGCTACTAGATACAGGGACAGTTAGGCAGGGATTATCAATATATATCCAGAACTTTCTCGTGGTTCTAGGGGCATATTGCACCTGACAGGTAGTATCTTTGTGTCTGCCTCTCCGAGCCTAGTCATGGGTCAGCACCCTGGACAGCACACAGGCCGAGGCTTATGCAGCGTCTCCAGTTTGGGGCCATGTCAGTTTCTCGCTCCTCATGCAGTTGTTTCAGATGAAATCGCTATATCCGATCTATCTGCCGCTGTTTGGGAAATGTGAATATCATTTTGACATAAGGGAATTATTTTACTGGAATATATTGGAGCTAATTGAAGTGATCGGTGTCATTGTCTGAAGTTCTTGTCTCGTCATACTATAGCACTAAATGAACACGAAGATCTCCAGCTTATCAGTGTAAAATTCTCACAGATACAGCTTTAGCTTCTGGAGGCTTTTTTTTTTTTGTGGTGGAAGAGGGGTTATAAAAATACAAACGGCAAACTGAGGTGCCCCTATGTTCTTAAGTAGCTAAAAATCAAGTGGCTTTTTATATTTTGCATTGCTTATTCACCGGATAAAAGTGCTGTAAGGCTGTGGGCACACAGTGTGGTTTTTTTCTCTGTTTTTATGCGTTTTTATTGCATTTTTGACATAAAACTGTAAGCAAATCCTGATGCCAGCAAAGTCTATGAGAATCCTCACGTGTACAGCTCATTTTGAGTATTCTCTTTTCTTGCAGATTTGGTGCAGAAAATAATCTGCAGCATGGCAAATCTTTCAGTGTTTTTGCCTGTGTTTTTCACCCAGAGAATTAATTTCTAAAACGCATGCAAAGATGTGCATTTTTACTCTGCCAAGAGATGCAGAAATGATGCAGAAATTTTTGCAACCAAATACTCAACATGCGCACATACCCATACTGCACCCAGGGTTTTCTGACAACCCTTTAAATAATATATTTTACTGACATTTTGTTGTATTAAAGGGAACCAAACATCAGGATTTTCGTGTATAAGGTGCAGCCAGTGCAGTCCTGGCACTATCAGGCACATTGTGTACATACCATTAGTGGGCAGCTCAGGTGTTTAGGCAGTGAAATCCAACTTTTAAAGTTTGAAAAATCAAGCACTTTTTGATTGACGTGTGCACCTCTCTCCTAATGTCCGGGCGGGTTATGCACGTGTATTCCCCCCCCCCCCCCCGCCGCCTGTTCCTCCCTCTCTCCTGATGTCCAGGCGGGTTATGCACGTGTATCCCCGCCCCCCCGCCGCCTGTTCCTCCCTCTCTCCTGATGTCCGGGCGGGTTATGCACGTGTATCCCCGCCCCCCCTCCGCCTGTTCCTCCCTCTCTCCTGATGTCCGGGCGGGTTATGCACGTGTTTTCCGCCCCCCTACCCGCCTGTTCCTCCCTCTCTCCCTCCCACTCTCCTAATATCCGGGCGGGTTATGCACGTGTATCCCTGCCCCCCGCCACCTGTTCCTCCCTCTCTCTGGTTGTATTCAAATTTCTCTCTTCAGAAACATGGCGCCGGAGTTGGCACCTGCGCATAGCGCTTATCTCCGGCGCCATGTTTCTGAAGCCCGCAGTAGCTAGTATTACCTGCAGCTACGATATCGTGCTGCCCCAGGACACCGTGCCTGCACATCAGCCGCCTAGAACACCGCGACGCCACAAGAAAAAGCCGACAGCAGCCTGCCAGCGACATCGGGGGTCAGGTGAGGTAAGTTCACAATGGACTCGCATGACCCCGTGACGGCAGTGCTGCGAGACCCGGTCACGGTGTCCTGGGGCAGCACGATATCGTAGCTGCAGGTAATGCTAGCTACTGCGGGCTTCAGAAATATGGTGCCGGAGATAAGCGCTATGCGCAGGTGCCAACTCCGGCGCCATGTTTCTGAAGAGAGAAATTTTGAATACAACCAGAGAGGGAGGAACAGGCGGCGGGGGGCGGGGATACACGTGCATAACCCGCCCGGACATTAGCAGCGAGGTGCACACGTCAATCAAAAAGTGCTTGATTTTTCAAACTTTATAAAGTTGGATTTCACTGCCTAAACACCTGAGCTGCCCCCTGATGGTATGTACACACTGTGCATGATAGTGCCAGGACTGCACTGGCTGCACCTTATACACCAAAATCCTGATGTTTGGTTCCCTTTAAAAACACAGATGCTTAAAGGGACTGTCACCAGAATTTCACACCCAAACTATTTTATATGCACATGTAGCTCTATGAAGGACAAGTCCAGCAATACCTTTTTATATGACCGGTCGTTCCTCCATTATTGAGAAATCAGTGTTTTAATTGACAAGTATGGAATGAGGCAGTCAATTCAGTATGATCAATATATTAACCTATGCGATGTTTCAACTCCATTGAGCATGGGTTAATAAAATGTTCAATTAATTGGATGTGCTGCCTCACTCTCCATATTTGTTGACTATTGATGACTGTTGGATCAAGTCCTAGAGACCTGAACCCTCTTTCAAATTGACAGTGTAGCTGCCTTTCCTCTAACCACAATGTTTTATTTAATATGCAAAATAGGCAGAATTTGTAGACCTAAATCCTCTGTCACTCCAGCTCTATTCCCCGTCCTGCTCTGCCTCCTCCTGCTTGACTGACAGTCTTTTTGATGTGTGACGTCAGGCAAAGAATACGCAGGAGAATATGACGTTAGTTGGGGAATAAAGCTGGAGTGACAGAGGCTTCAGATCTACTATAGCTCTTCAGCCTCATTTGCATATCAAATCAAGCACTCATTTCTTAGTATTGAAGAAAAAGACTGGACTTGTCCTTAAAAGAGCTACATGCACATATATATACATAGTGTGGAGTGTGAAATCCTGCTGACAGTTTCCCTTCAACTTTGCATATCGGTCCCAGTGTTGGGTAAATGGATGTCTATTTTTATTTATTTTTTTTTTTATTCCCAGCTGCTCCTCTGTCCTGCAGTTTTCCTCACCAGTCTCCTCTCGTTCTCCTTCAGCTTCGTCAGTGCTTGACAACTGCAGCCAATCACTGCAGCCACTGATTGGCTGTAGCTGTGACATGCTCACCACACAGGGAGAGGTGAGGAGACAAGTTAGGGGGAGCATGGCCTGTAAGATGATGGAGTGGCTGAGGAACAAATTGTGAGTATATGCTTTTGGAAATATACATATATAATATAAATATAATAAATATATTATACAGTACAGACCAAAGGTTTGGACGCACCTCATCTCTAGAACAACTGATAAGAGGAGACTTTGTGCAGCAGACCTTCATGGTAAAATAGCTGCTAGGAAACCACTGCTAAGGACAGGCAACAAGCAGAAGAGACTTGTTTGGGCTAAAGAACACAAGGAATGGGCATTAGACCAGTGGAAATCTGTGCTTTGGTCTGAGGAGTCCAAATTTGAGATCTTTGGATCCAACCACCGTGTCTTTGTAGAAAAGGTGAACGGATGGACTCTACATGCCTGGTTCCCACCCTGAAGCATGGAGGAGGAGGCGTGATGGTGTGGGGGTGCTTTGCTGGTGACACTGTTGGGAATTTATTCAAAATTAAAGGCATACTGAACCAGCATGGCTACCACAGCATCTTGCAGCGGCATGCTATTCCATCCGGTTTGCGTTTAGTTAGACCATAATTTATTTTTCAACAGGGCAATGACCCCAAACACACCTCCAGGCTGTGTAAGGGCTATTTTTCTAAGAAGGAGAGTGATTGGGTGTTACGCCAGATGACCTGGCCTCCACAGTCACCAGACCTGAACCCAATCGTGATGGTTTGGGGTGAGCTGGACCGCAGAGTGAAGGCAAAAGGGCCAACAAGTGCTAAGCATCTCTGGGAACTCCTTCAAGACTGTTGGAAAACCATTTCCGGTGACTACCTCTTGAAGTTCATCAAGAGAATGCCAAGAGTGTGCAAAGTAGTAATCAAAGCAAAAGGTGGCTACTTTGAAGAACCTAGAATAGAAGACATATTTTCAGTTGTTTCACACTTTAAGTATTTCATTCCACATGTTTTAATTCATAGTCTTGATGCCTTCAATGTGAATCTACAATTTTTAGAGTCAGGAAAATAAAGAAAACTCTTTGAATGAGGTGTGTCCAAACTTTTGGTCCGTGCCATATATGTATATATGTATGTATGTATGTATGTATGTGTGTGTGTGTGTGTGTATATATATATATATATATATATATATATACACACACACACATACACATATACACATATATATATATATATATATATATATATATATATATATATATATATATATGTGTGTGTGTGTGTGTGTGTGTGTATATATATATATATATATATATATATATATATATATATATATATATATTATACAGTACAGACCAAAGGCTTGGACGCACCTCATCTCTAGAACAACTGCTAAGAGGAGACTTTGTGCAGCAGGCATTGTATGTATGTATATGTATATGTGTATATATGTATATATATATATATATATATATGTATGTAATATATATATTATAAATAACAGTGGTGCCCCCTTCACACACTGCTCTCGTTAGATGCCAAAAGAAGAGGTGCACGTACAAGGGACTGAAGTGCATGTTTGAAGAAGCACCCTGGAAAATAAATATTTTTCAGCACCTTTCAGGATATATTTTTTTACAGTTTTAATGTCTTTAAAGATTATTTGAATAATGGTAAAATGTCCCTCTGTATTGTATGATCTTAGCCAGGCTGCTAAAGATCTATGTGCTGATAACGCTACAGACTTTCCAGTAACAACCAGCAGAATTGCAATTGCTGCTCTGGGCAATAATTTGTGATTTTGGCTCCAGTACAATATATATAATAATAGTAAAGAGATGGTTCACCCATATTTATTATTTGCTAGATCGATATTATGTTGAGAAACTGTTTTTCTCAAATATCTTATGTTGGCAATAGTGCCTGTGAGTGACGCTATTGCAAACCGCTGTTTCCTATCGCCTCACCCCTGGGCTCCGTGACCTTGGGAATCCAGTGATGTAACGTCAACTTCCTTCTGACCTGACATCACCACGGCCGGCCCCAGTCTCTGTGAGTCACTGAGCTGTGGGCGGTGTTTCACCGCTAGTCACAGCCCATCAGCTCACTCCTCCCTCACAGCAGAGCGCTGCAAGTAGGAGACACGCTGGGCTGTGATGAGCAGTGAAACTCCGCCCACAGCTCAGTGACTCAGGGAGACTGGGCTGGGGACGGCTGCTGTGATGTCACGTGATCAGGAAGTTGACGTGACATCACCAGATCCCTGAGGTCACGTAGCCCGGGGGTCAAGCGATGGGGAAGAGCAGACTGCAATAGCGCCACTCACGGGTATTATTGCCAACATAAGGTATTTGAGAGAAACATAGTTTCTCATCATAATATCTATCTGATCTAGCAAAAAAAATGGATGAACCACTTTAATAATATTTATTCACTTATATAGCGCTATTAATTCCATAGCGCTTTACATACATCAGCAACACTGTCCCCATTGGGGCTCACAATCGGAGTACCTGGAGGAAACCCATGCAAATCCAGGAAGAACATACCAACTCCTTGCAGATGTTATTCTTGGTGGGATTTAAACCCAGGACCCCAGCGCTGCAAGACTGCCGTGCTAACCACTGAGCCACTGTTCCACCCTTTCCATGTAGGAGTTGTACACAAGTTAAATATTGCTAGAATTGAGGGGCGGCAGGTTTTTGTAGTAAAATCCGTATATCCGTGACCAAGTTTAATTGATGTTACATGTTTTGGTTTTTTTTTAAGTTTCTTATTGAAATAAACTTCTTTTGATGAGTGAGATGCCGGGGCTGGCGCCATGTAAAGTATAACTCGGGGTGATCCTCATTCTGTAATAACGTGTATAAATTGGGAGAATCCAGCAGGCTAATCGCATTGTCACCTCTAGGTTAGCCGTTGCGATCTCTGGAGCTGTTGTACAGATGTATCTAATATTCTGCTGTAATAAGGTTTTCAGCAAGTAGCAGATGTGAGATGTTAGCACCATCTTTTCATGCCATCCACAAAAATAATAAATCGATCATAAATGCTGATGTGTATTGTGGAGCCACTAGGGTCATATGTCTCGTAATAAGGCAAGTAGCTCTATTTTTTTTTTTTCTTCTAAAAGGTATTTGTAGCTAAAATTATATATTTCATGGCTATATTACTTTTTATGAAAAATATTTTTTACATTCATTAGATCAGGGTTAAAAGGTCTGCTTATTCAGAAGAATACGACATATGTGTCCCCCAACACGCACCCCATCTCCTCCCTCTATAAGCCAGAAAATCAAGTCACTGACAAGACCGAACGTTTCTCCCTAAGTGCCTATCTATACGTTCTGTGATGTTGCAGGAAATACTACATTTTCTTACATAGAGGCCACAGTTTCCCAAGACTCCATTACTAAAACCCTGAGTCCTTCCTCCAAAATGTTGACATGTTCATAGGAATGTGCACCAATCTTCTCAGCCATGCCAAAAGTGCAACGAGCAGCTGATCAGCATGTAAGAATAAAGGTTGGCTTATTAAGAACAAGCAGGTAAAATATATATATGTCCCCCAGATGGTCTGAGGAATACATTTCTTAATTCATGTAAAAAGACGTGTCTTTTCACATCAATTAATAAATGTGTTCCTCAGACCATCTGGGGGCATCACAGCCCTGGACCAGACCCCAATCAGCGGACAATAAAACTTTCACACTGCTTATCTATGAACTACAACAATTTTTATGGCCACAACAGTTTGCCCCCTTGCCATAGTGATAGTTCTGCTTCACATAAAATTATTTTGTTTTTACTGCACTATTCTATGTCCTGTTGTGTATAAATATGTGGCTCTTCAGATTTTGTGTTATATTGAGCCTGATGAAGAGACCTGAGTAGTCTTGAAAACTTGCTATATATTACAATCTTTTCAGTTAGCCATTAAAAGGTATCAACCACTGAGGACTCAGTTCTTTTAAACAATTTTTTTTAACAACAAGCAAACATAAACAGTGCTGTACAGGGTGCTGTGCTTTTTTAAAGAGGACTTTTTGTCAAAACTTTAATGTCGAACTGGACCCATGATGTAATAGTGGTTACACAGCAGACTAAAATATGTTGTTGTGTTTTTTGTTTGTTTTTTGTTTTTATTAATTTTGTGTCTGCATTGCAGAGAGATATATAAAAAATATGTGTTTGTCACCTAATAAGTTAGCTTTTTTTTTTTTACGTCCAAGTGCATATTATCATCAAGATTTTTACTTGGGTTGTTTACTTCTTCCTCTTTAATCTGCCCAGTCACAAGCAGACAACAACACAGCAGGAAAAGAACACCCCTGACACCCTCCTTCCCCCAAAATAGCTTAGGTTTCCCAGTGTGTGAGATGGAATGGTACAGCTTTAATCTACTGGTCTAACCTCCTGCATGATTAGACAGTGCCTCATTATAAAACCCTTCCATCTTTTCTCATCTTCTCATAGAATTGTCACCTCTGCATTACTGCATCTGTCCCTACATTGCCTGTCTGAAGATGAACATATGAAAAATTTGGCAAAAGGTCCTCTGTTAAAGGGAACCTGTCATCAGAAATTTGGCTTTCAACCTAAATGTTTCCCCTTCTGCAGCTCCTGGGCTGCATTCTAGCAAGGTTTCTATACTTTTTGTGCCCCCTTTTAAACCAAAATAAATACTTTATAAAGTTATACCTTTTGGTATGAAAATCTTGTAAATTCTCCATGGGGGCGGGTTCTCTGGTGTCGGTTGCTGTCCCTTACGCCGTCCCTCCACGCTCCAAATCATCCCTCAGGACGCCGCCCACTGCGCCCGAGGTCCCGTGCATGCCAGGACACCTGGTGACGTGGTCGCAAGGCACGAGAGTATGGGCGGCGCTGTGATTGCATAGCAAGTGCCCGCCCATACTCTCGTGGCCGCGCTCTCCCCTCTGTACGTCGTTCAGATCCTCTCCGCTTCTCCTGTGGTGGCCTGCTCCGCTCCTCCCATCTATTTCCTGCTGCAGGGTACGATAGGAAGGAGGCAACGTCTGGTCATTTGGCCGGCGCAGAACGCTGGAGGAAGAGGGGAAAGTGCGGTCACGAGGTTATGGGCGGCACTTGCTGATGACACTCACAGCGCCGCCCATAACCTCGTGCCTGCGCAAAACGTCACCAGCGGTCACACGTGCACGTAGTGCACAGTCCCGCTACAGTCCCACAGCGCATGCGCGGGACCTCGGGCGCCCAGGGGCGGCGTCCTGAGGTTTGAAATTCAGCGTTCGGGGGCGGCATAAATCGGCAGGAGGACAGTAATGGACACCAGGCAGCCCGCCCCCATGGATAATTTACGAAATTTACATACGAAAAGGTACAACTTTATAAAGTGTTTATTTTGGTATAAAAGGGGCCAGAAAAATTAGAGGAACCTCTCTAGAATGCAGCCCAGGAGCTGCAGAAGGGGAAACTTTTAGGTTTATAGCTAAATTTCTGATGACCGGTTCCCTTTAAAGGGAACCTGTCACCAGAATTTTCGCTATTAAACGAAAAGAATCCCCTTCTGCAGCTCCTGGGCTGCATTCTATAAAGGTGCATATTGCTACTGGCCCCCCTTTCAGACCTAAATAACAACTTTATAAAATATTACCTTTTGCTATGGTAATGAGGTTTCTTGGTCCCGGGGGTGGGCTGTATTTCATCTGTTATCCCCCCTCCTGCCGCTGTTCGCCGTCCCCCAGTGTTGATTTACATAGATGAGGCCGCTGACCTAATCTTCCGCAGTGCTCCGGAAGTCTCACGCATGTGCAGTAGCACTATCGCGGGACTGAGCACTGTTTTCAAAAAAAGGTAAACGGGGATGATAAAAATAAGCAATGGCCAGCACAAGTGCATGACGATAGAGGCAGAGGTAAAAGCGCAGGCACGAGATTATGGGCGGGTACTTGGATGACGCTGGCGATGACAGTCACAGCGCCGCCCATAATCTCGTGACTGCGCAATAACATCACCGGCCTCGCGTTTTGAAAACCGTGCTCAGTTCCACGATGGTGCCACTACGCATGCGCAAGACTTTCGAAGCACTGTGGAAGATGAGGGCGGCAGCCTCATCTATGTAAATGAACACTGGGGGACGGCGAACAGCGGCAGGAGGGGGGGGATAACAGACAAAATATAGCCCGCCCCCGGGGCCAACAAACCTCATTTCCATAGCAAAAGGTAATATTTTATAAAATTATGTATGTCTGAAAGGGGGGCCAGTAAGAAGATGAACCTTTATAGAATGCAGCCCAGGAGCTGCAGAAGGGGATTCTTTTAGTTTAATAGCGAACATTCTGGTGACCGGTTCCCTTTTAAGTAACCTTTCAAGTACTCTGTATACAAGCCGAATAAGGCTAGGTTCACATTTCCGTTGTTTTAAATCCGTCAGCAACGGATCAGTCGTTTTTTAGATGTCAACTGACGCAACGGATGTGTTTTTCACAGGATTCCTTTCACAGGAATCCTGTGAAAAAACTGATCCGTCGCGTCTGTTACATCCGCTGTTCATCCATTTTTTGATGGATCAGTCATCATCCATTTGTGTTTGGGACATGCTGGGCATGCGCAATAGAGCATGACTGAATCCAGCACTATAGACATACATTACAAGCGTGATGGATTGCGACGGATTCCTGCGCGGTGCGTTAATTTTGACGGCCTGAAAAAGTTACATTCTGCATTGTTTCCGCCTGGAGGTCAGACCAAAAACGACTGACCGCGGCGCAGCGGATGCAACGCAAGGTCATCAGTCGCAATCCGCCAGTAATACAAGTCTATGGGAAACAACTGCATCCGCAAAACGGATTCTGTTGTTGACCAGAGCCGCGGATTGTGACTGATACAATTTTTAATGGAAATGTGAACCTAGCCTAACAGTATTTCTGGCCATCATATGAATTGTATCCTGCTTTTTAGTAGTTTTCCACTCTAAGGGGTGCTTCACACATAGCGAGATCGCTACCGAAATCGCTGCTACGGCACGGTTTTTGTGACGCAGCAGTGACCTCATTAGCGATCTCGCTGTGTGTGACACTGAGCAGCGATCTGGCCCCTGCTGCGAGATCGCTGCTCGTTACACACAGCCCTGGTTCGTTTTCTTCAAAGGCGCTCTCCCGCTGTGACACACAGATCGCTGTGTGTGACAGCGAGAGAGCGACGAAATGAAGCGAGCAGGAGCCGGCATCTGGCAGCTGTGGTAAGCTGTAACCATCGGGTAACCAAGGTGGTTACCCGATATTTACCTTAGTTACCAGCCTCCGCAGCTCTCACGCTGCCTGTGCTGCCGGCTCCGGCTCTCTGCACATGTAGCTGCAGTACACATCGGGTTAATTAACCCGATGTGTACTGTAGCTAGGAGAGCAAGGAGCCAGCGCTAAGCAGTGTGCGCGGCTCCCTGCTCTCGCGGTTATGATCACTGCTTCGGCTGCTGTGTTTGACAGCTAAGCAGCGATCATAACAGCGACTTACAAGGTCGCTGTTACGTCACAGAAAATGGTGACGTAACAGCGACCTCGTTGTCGCTGTCGCTTAGTGTGAACCAGCCCTAAGAGTTCTATCCTTAATTCTCTATTAACTTTGAGCTTATAGCAGGAGACTAGCTGACATGATTTCTCCCATATACCCATAGATGGATTCCTGTTTTGGTTTTTTTTGGTACGCTGAGAAGCATGTGCTTTGGAGGTCAATATGCAGTAGTACTGAGCTGTGTAAATATGACTCAATCTCTGTGGTGAGGTGGAAGACTTCTTAGGCAGCTCAGCCGTAACTTTCTGTCCCTCTGCTTGTTTCCTTTCAATTTCTCCTCCTCTCCTCCATAGATTTATAATTGTAGGTGTAAGCTGACAGACGACTCAGCTGTTGTTTTGAAAGTAAATGATGAAATCATGGGTCAGGGAGAGAGGAAGATGTGTCTCATAAGTGTAGAAAGCAAAATTCTCTGATATATTACAAAGTTTCTTACATGTACTTGTAATATTGATTAATACAAAGTTTTGTGAAAAGTGCAGTTCCTATTCAATTGTGTTTATAACATTTTTATGATCTGTGTGTTTATGTATACGGCCAGCTTATGTTGTTGAAAGTACAGTTCCTATTTAAAGACTACATATTACATAAATATGTCCTTATATTATGGTCAAATAATGAAAAGAACAATAGATAGTTCAGGAAAATAAGAAGAAAAAAAACATGGGATAAAGTAGGAAAGAGCGAAAGTTGGCCTTGCGCCATGAGTCACCAATACATGTATGTTGATAGCAAATGAGTCCTGTAGATCTCAAGTAGAGTTAAATTGGTCCATAGAATTGCAGATCAAGGCTATAAAATGTTCCATGGAGAAAACCTCTTTAATGGTTTTGTAAATATCCACCGTGAATGCCTGAGGGGGTCAGCTTCAGAAAAGGGCAATAAATTATTGCAAATTATTGCATGCGGAAGATGCCTTTTTATGCACTGTGAACAATAAAAAAAAAATTAAAAAAATAAAGTTGGTTTTTGCCTATTTTTGATAACCAGAGCAGGTAAAGCCGACAACTGTGGGCTTTACCTTGGCTGGTTATCAGGAATAGTGGGGATCCCACTTTTTTTTTTTTTTTTTAAAATGATTTAAATAAATATTTTTTGTTTTAAATGGTGTGGGCTCTGCTCTATTTTTGATAACCAGCCAAGGTAAAGCAGATGGCTGGGGACTGGTATTATAGGGCTGGGAAGGCCCATGGTTATTTGGCCCTTCCCAGCCTAAAAATAGCAGTATGCAGCCACCCCTGAAGTGGTGCATTCCATTAGATGCGCCAATTCTGGCACTTTGCCCACTTTTCCTGATTTGCCCTGGTGCGGTGGCAATCACGGTATTACTTTTGGGCTTGATGTCAGCTGTGCGTTGACAGCTGGCATCAAGCCATGGGGTTTGTAATGGAAAGACGTCGATCACAACCTGGCGAACCTGAACGTCCACTGGTCTGCTCATGCCTAGTGATAGGGACATAGAGTAGCAGCCTGGATGATTAAAAGCACACGAGCAGGCTTTTCTGGCTGGGGAAAGGTTACAGGGTCATCTTCACCCAGAAATAAGATTTGAAATGTATGTAGCCCTTTTTTTTTTTTTTTTTTTTTTAAATCAGATCCTTTTTATTAAATATACAACCGTTAGTACAGAGCAAAATGGATAGACCTCGTATAGCATCAATATCGACACCATAAGTCACAGTATTAGTCAAAATTACAAATCCATCCCCTGTAAAAATTTCAACAGTAGTTCTATTTTCCATAAAAGAACAGATAAACAATATAATATATACAGTACATCTGTCCGGCTTGAGATCATTTAACGACCGCGTCACTCCATAGCATGTTCTTACCTGTGTCCACCTCCCTTTCCCCCATCCGTTCATCTGATCAGTCCCCTTCAGCCTCCCCCAGCGGTGTTCTCAATGGTTCTGTGACAACCTAAGGAGTAACAAGACCCCAATCACTGAAATTACTCCCTTTATTGCAGGCACAATAACAGACGGTCTAGCATAGCATCCTGGACCAGCGCACCAGAGGGAAGACCTGGTACCTCCATCCATGGCTGACAAATCTTATAAAATTTACTAAGTGCTTTCCTCTTTAAATAGACTCCTCTTTCCAATCTAAGGATGCCGTTCATCTTGTTTTTAAGCTTCGCTATAGTCGAAGGTGAGGGATCTAGCCAATGATATGCCAGTAACTTGCTTGCTTGGTAGAGAATACGTGTTATACCCAGGGCTGTTGGAGAATCTGGGTCCAGTCCTTCCTCCCATAAATTCACCAAGCAGATACGGGGTGAGGGCTGTATTTTAATGTGGTACACCTGTTCTATGAGTCCCAGAGCCTGCTTCCAAAATTCACGTATATGGCCACATTCCCACATAACATGCATTAAATGGGCATCCTCCTGTCCACATCTGACACATTGTGTATTTGGTGTAAGTCCTTTTGTAGCCCTTTCTAATATTCAGCGGTTAGGAAGTAATTAGAGGTTTTGGAAAACTTTGATTATTTGTTTCTTATGCCATACCTTAGGTTATGAATGTGCCTTGTTCTATTACATGAGTTTATAAAGAAAACTTGAGAAAGTGAAACCTCTAATTTAGAGATCCAATTAATAATGGCTTCTCAGTTCATTGACCCATTACACACAGGCTTCCTTAGGCTTGTAGATTTTTCTATTTTGTTTTGGGAGGGGAATTGATGATTCTTTTATTGCGTGTTAACAGTCCTAATGATCGCAATATTGACTGCAATCTATTGGACATGGAGGATATGAAGTACCGGCCTTTGATTATTTTCCAAGCCATGGGTGCTTATACAGAGAGCATAAGGAGCCATGAGTAAACCTAGACCACAGAACTAAAAGCGGACGCCGCTAGGCTGCCGCCGCCAAGGGCGGACGCCGCTAGGCTGCCGCCGCCCAAGTTTTTCACAAATTTCAGAGATTAGCTTTTGCAAGTTTGATCTGTGACATGTCTCAGCTCCCAAAAATACCTGCCATGTGTACACTCCCTGACAGAAGTTCTGTCGCTTATCCATGTTATGTAACAAAAAAAGCTTATAACATGACTTTAAATGAAAATAAAGTTGCTGAAATATTGATCATTTAATGAACACAAAAAGGTCAGATTTTGGCAAGACAAAAGTTTTGTCGCCTTGTCATATAATGGACCCAATCCTAGTTTACATCCTCACCTGTGCTCACTAAATGATCGGTTAATTAGTGGGTGTGTGTATAAAAAAAAAAAACAAACAGCACCCCAGACCTTCAGTTGAACTGCAACTTGACCTCTGACAACGTGCCAAAAATCCACCCTGCAACCAAAGCCTTGATTATCAAGAGGTTGAAGACTAGATCCACTGCAGAGGTGGCTGGCACCTTTTAATGTGTCTCAGCGTCAAGTACAAAGAATTAAAAAAAAGATTTGCAGAGAGTGGAAATGTTTTTGACAAGCCCAGGTCCGGTAGACCCTGCAAGACAACTGCTCAGGAGGAATGTTTGTTGGTTAGAGAATTCAAAGCCAGCCCCTCTTCCACTGCAGCAGAGCTCCAACAGGCCTGGTCACCTCAAGTCCCTGTGTCAACTAGAACAGTTTGTAGGATTCTGTTTCAAAGTGGCCTCTATGGTCGAATCAGTGACCAGAAGCCAGCACTAAACAAAAGGCAATAAAAAAAACGTGTAGCATTTGCCATGTCCCACAGCCTGCTAAACAGATGGACGCTGGAAAAGTGGCAGAAAGTGGATGTCTCTGATGAATCTTCAGTTGAATTACACCACAGCTGCCACATACTGCAGGAGACCTACTGGAGACCGTATGGATCCAGAAAACAGTTAAGTTTGGTGGTGAAAAGATCATGGTCTGGGGTTACATTCAGTATGGTGGTGTGCGAAACATTTGCAAGGTAGAAGGCAAAATCAATAGCCGAAAATATCAAGAAGTATTAGCTACCTCTTACATTCCCAATCATAAAAGGGGTCAAATTCTGCTGCAGGATGGTGCTCCATTTCATACATCCACCTCTACAACAAAGTTCCTCCTGGCAAAGAAGATCAAGGTGCTCAAGGACTGGCCAGCCCAGTCACCAGACATGAACATCATTGAGCAGGTTTGGAGTAGGATGAAAGAGGAAGCTTGGAAGACAAAACCAAAGAATCTAGATGAACTCTGGGAGGCATATAAGACTGCATTCTTTGCTATTCCTCAATAAATTGTATGAATCATTGTTGAACCGCATGGATGCAGTCCTTCAAGCTCATGGAAGTCCCCTAAAATATTAAATATGGCTCTAATAGCACCACAACTTCATTTACCAATGCTATGCAACATATCTTTGTATTAGAAGTTAATTATTTGTTTGAATTTCACATTACTTTCTGAGAGTGACAAAACTTTTGTCTTGCCAAAATCTGACCTTTCTGTGTTTATTAAATGATCAATATTTCAGCTTTGCAGCAGCTTTTATTTTATTAGCCTGAACCAAATTTGGGAGGGTTTCAGCTGTCAAAAGAGTAATTCATAAAACCAATGGATGAATTTAAAGTCAGGTTATAAGCTTGTATTTACATAGCATGGATAAGCAGCAGAACTTCTGTCAGCGAGTGAACAGCCTCATAGGCTTTAATGGGTATTATTTTTTATTTTTGAGAAGCACAGAACATGTACTTGAAACATGGACCTGTGAACAAGCTCAGGCAGGATTCCCATTTAGGAGTCTTTGCAGGATGTAGACACCTCCAGATTTTCTACTTTTGATGAGCATGGTGCAAAAATTAAAAATGTTGCGCAATTTGTGCCTTTTAAAACTTCATTTACACCAAAAAGTCACGTAAACCACACTATAAATGTGGCCGCTGCCCCTCCTCTAAACCTTACCTGCAGTCTCCTTCTCTTGTGGATTGTAAGTTCCCTCCCAGTCTGTGCTGGTCCATTATGTCTAACCAGTAGGTCCCAGGATTACAGCACGGGGCAGTCTGGGGTGCACCGAATCCCTCTTTGCCCCCCCCCCTCGGCCTTTACAATTAGCTGCTGCTGGAGAAGCGCAGAGTTCCTGTTGCCATGGGATCGCTCCTATGGCTTCCGTGACTTAGATGCCGGAAGACAGTAAAAGCCGTGACTTTTTCTCTTGGAATCGGTACTAGGTATATAATGTGGCGTTATACGGGGGCATTTGGATGCTTGAGTTCTCTTAAATCCTAACCTTCTGCCGGCTGACATTGGCTAATCCAGAAGCAGATGCTGCCGCAGCTATTTGTTGATTTAGTTTCCATGGAAACCTGATACATTCGTCTACAGTAGGAAGCTCCCTGCACATTGGTTGATTTGATAGGAAGCGAGTCTTGAGGTAGGTATTGATGACTGCACTGATAATTGGTCATACCTTTTAACATTCAGCTTCTTCATGCATTTATCCATGGACTGCGAGATAAGGGGCCACAAAAACCCGATGCGATCTGAACTCAGGAGGTAGGTTAGGTCGCCCTGTTCAGCAGAAACGGGCCCGATGACCTGGACGTCAGCGCTGCTTATCTCCCTGTATAGTGAATGAAACAGATTGGACTCCCCAGCCTCCCTGCAGCCTCCCTCAGCGTGCAAACGCCTCTCTTGAATGAGCAACATCAAAGGATGCGAGCAACAGTAAGTGGAAGTGTGAAGGGTTTTCCTTTTTCTATTCTTTCCACCTTTTCTCAGATGCTTTGTTATAGACGGTGCAGATCGCCCCCCTACAAGGCTGACGGGCTGCGTGAGCTAATGTGCCGCACAAAGGAACAACAGGGCGAAGGCTTTCTGAGTGATCCCACGACTGTCGTCTCCAGAGCATGTGTTCGCCTTCTTCAGAGGGATTCTTGGGTGGGATTCATTTAGCCATTGTGTCTGTGTGCAGCCCGCAGTGCGTTCAATGGGGTCTGACAGTGATGTGCCATAATGAATCACAGCGGAAGCACATGAGCAGGCCCCCCGGCTGGGGAAGGGTTAAAAGCTCGTCTCCGCACAGAAATAAAAGATCAGGATTGTATAATATTCAGCTATTGGGAAGTTCTGTGCACCCTCAAGTAGGGCTTGTTATTAGGGGGACGGAAAAACTTTCCTAATTTACTTGTTTCTTATGTTATAACTTTGCTTTGTTTTATAAATAAAACTTCGAGTGAAGCCACAAATTTAGAGATTCAATTAATTATGGCTTTCCCAGTTCATTGACCCATGAAGCACAGCTTTCCTTGTGGCTTCTTTATGTGGATTGATGATTATTATTAGTGCTTGTTAAAGGAAATCTGACATCAGGTTTTTAACCCCTAATCTGAGAGCAGCATAATGTAAAGACAGAGATCCTGATTCCAGCGATATGTCACTTACTGGGCTGTGCAGTGTAGTTTTGATAAAATCCCTGTGTAATCAGCAGGAGATTATCATTACAGGACTACTTTTTGGCTTCCAGGTAGTCCAGCATGTTCATGAGTTCTGTATAACTGCTGGATCTGCAGCAAAGAAAACATTGATTTTATCAAAATGACAGCAAACAGCTCAGTAAGGGACACATCGCTGGAATCAGGGTCTCTGTCTCTACGTTATGCTTCTCTCAGATGGGAGAGCAAAAACCTGGTGACAGATCTAATAATCACAATGTTGACTTCAATCTATTATCATTCATTTCCAATAAGGGAGAAGCTTATTGTAGTTCACTTCAGTGATTGGAAAGGTCAGAAAAATATTCAGCCTAATGACGCTACCTAAAGGCGACATTGAACAATATTAGATTGGTGGGGTTTGACTCTTGGCACCTACGCCAATCAGTTCTTCGTAAGGCCCGCGGCACGTGTACAAGTACTACAGCATCCTCAATGTTTACATCAGCTCCAGTCTTTACTTTCCTGTGCAGGCACACTGCAGGGAGGGTTACACTCGGCTGGCATGAGTTTTCTTGAAATCACATCCACTTTTGTACTGTGAAATGCTGCACACAAAAACACAGCAGAAAAAATGGGAGCCTTTACGTTTTCTGGAAACATGGCGGCAGTGCGAGGTGTCCCTGCAGCGTCCCGCTCACCCATGTACGCGGAAACGTGAGACCAATGTTTGCTTGGTTTTGTAGGGTTTTTTTTTTTTTGTTTTTAGGTTTGGCCTGAAGAGTTTTGAACGTTTACCAGACACTTATAGTAAAATTGTGTTTGTACATGTGTCTGTCAGCTATGTCATAGTAAAATTGTGTTTATGCATGTGTCTGTCAGCTATGTCATACGGTACATTCGTAAAAGAAATGCATACTTAGACTTGCTGCTTCATATTTAACTCTTTTGAGCTCTACTTGAATACGTCTATTCAGGGAACCATTATTATAAGCTATTCCTTCCCCATTATTGTCCCATCCATTGGCCCATAATGACCGACACGCTGGAGGGGTGGGATTCTCCCATGCTACGTGTGGACGTGTTGCTTTTGCTTCTTGTCAATGGAACACCCTGTATACATGGCGATTCCTAGTTTTGCATTTGCCGGATCCCGCTGGGTATAATGCAGCGTTTAGTCATTGTTTGCGTTATCTCCTCTCATTGTTGTTGTGAAGGGGCAGGATTGTTTTTTCGTGGGAGAAGAAAACCTCACAAAATGCCTGATTAATGCTCGATGTTTAATCATTTCCTCTTAAGGAGAATCTCATGAATGGATATTTAATCCACAGAAGAAAAATTATCATTTTACATGAAATAGTCGCAGAGCCTCTGAATGTATTTGCATTTTTCCATGCACTTCAGTAAATACTTAAAAGAGCATTTTTAAGCATTTTGCGGAGACTACGGAAAGAATGGAAATGCAGAGCCACACAATGACTTGTTTGAAGTTTTTTGATATTGCGCTCAGTTATTTGTCTCTTCTCTGTAACTTACGATGCCCTTAATGTTAGCACTCTGCTTTCAACAGACCTCTAATGGCTATATTAATGTATGTTTTGGGAGAGTTACACATCCCCCCCCCCATCTCCTGTACACTCCAGTCTCGCCTCCTGTTCTGCCTGAGTAAATGTCACCGTAGTGTCGACCTCTTATTAGAGAACCCGAAAGATCAGGATGAGCGCAAAGTGATTTCGGGGAGAATGCTGAAATGTATCCAATGTGGGAAATTCACGGATTAAAGCAGTTTAGTGCATTTACATGGCAGATTTGTACCCACGCTGAGCGTTGGTCAACTTTACAAGTCGTTAGGTGCTGCTTTAAATGCCCATTCACACAGGCAGATACAAACTGTATTGTTGCAGAGTGATTGTTAATACTATCGGCCAATCAATATAAATATGCAAGCAATTAAAGGGAACCTGTCACCACTTTTTTGGCGTATAAGCTGCGGCCACCACCACCGGGCTCTTATATACAGCATTCTAACATGCTGTATATAAGAGCCCAGGCCGCTGTGAGAACATAAAAAACACTTTATAATACTTACCTAACGGTTGCGCGGTTGGCCATATGGACGTCTCCGTTCTCCGGTGACAGTGCCACCTTTTTCGGCCATCTTCGTCCTTCTTCTGAAGCCTGTGTGCATGACGCGTCTACGTCATACACACTCGCCGGTCCTGCGCAGGCGCACACTACAATACTTTGATCTGCCCTGCTCAGGGCAGATCAAAGTACGCCTGCTCAGGACCTGAATGCCGGCGAGTGTGGATGACGTAGGACGCGTCATGCACTGCGGCCAGAGAAGGAGGACGAAGATGTCCGAAAGAGATGGCACCGGAGAATGGAGACGCCCATATGGCCAACCACGTGACCGTTAGGTAAGTATTATAAAGTGTTTTTTATGTTCTCACAGCGGCCTGGGCTCTTATATACAGCATGTTAGAATGCTGTATATAAGAGCCCGGTGGTGGTGGCCGCAGCTTATACATCAAAAAAGTGGTGACAGGTTCCCTTTAAATAATCTGTCAGCTGCACGAGCATTTTGTTGGTTTGTCTGCTGATTGGTAACCAGAAAAATTGCTAGCACTGGTGCATACTGAACATGACCTACAATATGCAAAATAGCAGTTGCCCTCAAGTAAAGGGAAGGAGAAAAAACAAGAATGTATGCCTCTCTTGTCCAAACTGAACTTTTATATGGGCTAGAGTAGAACAATTAGAGTAGGACCCAGATGAGAGTTACACCTTGACGTGGTGTCTGGGTACAAGTAAATTTGGCCACCTTTTATTTGCTAAGTAACTCATATTTTTCAAAAAATGTTTTCTTGGCAGTAATGTGTATTCATATTCCAATGTTCACCATCTACATTCCTGTTTTTTCTCCTTCCCTTTACATGAGTGCAACTGCTCTTTTGGATATTGTCTGCTGATTGGTGGCATGTTTACAGAAATTGGAAAACAAAGTGCACCCTCCTTTCACTGATTATCGCCTGTCAGAGGGATTTTAGACCAGTTTCACAGACGCATCAACAAGAACAGTTCTGTGTCTAAGTCCCCCACACATATCTCACTAGACCACTGTTTTCCAAACTCCTGTCCTCATGGCCCCCAACAGGTAAGGTGTTCACGATTCCCTTAGTATTGCACAGGTAATGCCTTGACAATGATTCCATCAGCTGTTCAATGCTAAGGAAATCCTGAAAATGTGACTTGTTGAGGGCCGTAAGGATTGGCGTTCGGGTAACGCTTTGCTAGAATGTCCTGTACACAGGAGCACCCATTTTGCCATGTTCTCTGAGAGAGCAGCTTCCAGACATCTCTGATGGCGATTTTCTATAGAGGACAAAAGGATTTGCAGTACAGAATTAGACATGCAAGATTCTTACCTCTTCCGACAATCCTCCTTGCATACACATTAAAATGTTGGCCAAACCAGTCAATATCCGCAAGTTCAGTCAATGTTGGTCTTCAGTATAGATGCAAATCCCAACCAGGCTTTAATGTTAAGTAACATAGGGCTCCCATTCACATTAGACTAATGTCAGCTGAACTTGACAATATTGGTGGGTTTGACTGACTGTCTACTATGTATGGGGGCACTGGCCAACTGATGATCAGGAGGGATGTCGATCGTGTGTGTCCAATCTCGGACTGGTGTTCACATTGTTCTCTTTGAGATGAGCCACAAGCCTACGTGTCAGTTGGCAGTTTTCTCTTAAAGAGCTTGGCCAAGCATGGGAGTATTGGCTGAGATAGCTGTTGGCCAAATGATGCTTCGGCTAATCGTCCGGCCGACAGCCATCTAATATATATGACCTGCCTAAGGCTTGGCTAAGCGGGTCCTTCCGTGTAAGGGATTCTTGGCTGAGATTGTGTTCGGTTTCCAGTTATCTGATGTGTATGGGGACGCCGACCAACTGATGATCAGGAGGCACATTAGATGCATGAGTCCATTTCGGACCGGTGATCATATTGTTATCTTTTGGGATGAGCCACAAGCCGATGTGTTTGTCGGCAGCTTCTCATAGAGAACACACAAGAGCTTGGCCAAGTGAGCACTCCTGTGCATTGGAGAGTCAGCTAACATGTCTGTCAGCCTGATGATCAGCAGAAGCATCATTTAGCCAACAGCTATGTAATGTATAGGACCTGCCTAAGGCTTGGCTGAGTGAGTCCTTTTGTGTATGGGATTCTCAGCTAAGATTGCATTTGGCTGATGGCCACCTAATGTGTACACTTGTCTTATCTGAAGCTGGCGCAAAATGAGTGTAACTGGGGTTGAACGGGGGCCTAACACCACAGCTTGTCTAATTTATGATGCGCTGTGGCGTTCCTCACTCCAGAAATCTTACTCCAGTTACTAACTGTAGTGAGAAATGTAGAAAGGCTCATGCCATTTTTAAGACACGCCTGAGGCGTAGAATTCTTAATGAATCAGGATTCTCCGACTCCAGTATGCCCCCTCCTCAAGAACGACGCGAACAACCCTATTCTTAAAAGGGTTTTCCCATGAGTAAAGTTAATTTTAAGGTTGATTTAATAAATAGATCTTGGAATAATTTCCACAATTGGATGTGTTTAAAAATGTCTGTGCTGAAATCATATTTTTTTTATATATCTATATATATATATCATATATATATCTATATCTATATATAATATTTATTAGAATGATATATATTTATTAGAATTTAATATGATATATGTATGTATGTATGTATGTATGTATGTATGTATGTAGAACAAGCTGAAGAAGGATCCAGCAAGGCAGAATGACTCCAAAGGGCAACAAAAGTTTTTTGTTTTTTTTTCTCTGACTTTATGATCTAAGAATAAAAAATTTGTCCATACTGCATATACCTTGCACTTAACAACTTGTCAAGAGCTCTGGAATTTTTTATTCTTAGATAATAAAGTCAGAGAAAAAAAAACAAAAAAAACTTTTGTTGCCCTTTGGAGTCATTCTGCCTTGCTGGATCCTTCCTCAGCTTGTTCTACATATCTTGGAAGTCTCCCACTTCGGGTCCGTGCAATAAGGAGAACAAGGACGCCGGGGCTTGAGCTCAGACAGGTGAGCTGGTCTACAACCTTTATTTCAAAATATATATATATTATTATGGTTTGTGTGTGTCCCTGCTGTGTACTGTGTAATGGCTATGTCTGACCGTACAGGAGCATGATCTGATCATACCACAGCTCCTGGGCCGGGGAGGAAGCAAAAGAGATTATACAGACATTACTGCACGGGATCACAGCTGATTCTTTTTGTGAGGTAAAGCATTTCCCTGCCGGTTTTTAACAAATGTTTTACCTCAAAGAAAGAATAATTTAAATAACTTCCTCCCCGGCAGAGGAAATGTGGTAGGATCAGACCATGTCCCTGTACTGACAGACACAGCCATTACACAGTACATTGCAGGTGCACCTATATAAGATTACAGAATTATTATTGTTAAACATATCCAATTGTGGAAATTATTATTATTCCAAGATCTATTGATTAGAAATTACCTTTTGTGGGGAAAGCCCCTTTTAATGATTTTGGGCTTCTGGGCCTTGTCTGTCATTGGGGGCACACACTATGGCTGCTGCTAATAGTCGGCAGACATTTGCTGTTCTCCTCCCACCACCTATACCCCTTCTCCAGGCAGTAATCTGAATCGGTGTCCTGGAGGAGGCAGACAGTCACGGGGCCTTCCCCTTGGTCAGACGCTGTCTTGCTCTATCGTTTCCAGACTGGAAATGTTAATTTCTTAAACTGGGTTTTGCAGAAAATTTTGTCAAAACATAGTAAAACTAAACTGAAAATGAGAATATAAATCTTGTCAAGTTTTCGATCTTATTTTGGTAATCGGTAAACTAAGCCGCTTCCTGACTATGTCTCATTCTGTAAAATTCCAGACAATGGAGCTGTTAAAAATCCATGGCTCCGTGACCCCCCCAATCCCACACACAGACATTTTTTTTCTAATAATATTTTATCTAAAACACCAGCATTTTTCTCACTCATTTTGGAAGGGGCCTGTGTTCATTTTTCTTGAGTCCTTGCAGTGCTAATGCTTCTAATGACGACAGATGAAGCCTCAGACTACAGGATTGTATTGTGCGCAACTCAAGGTTAAGCGATGACTCATTATTCTCCGTATATAAAGCCGGCTGCAGTTTTCTCAGTGGACAGATAGTTTTAGTAAAACCAATCTGATGTAATGAAACCATTACCGGGCCTGGTTTCGTGATAAAATATATTTTGGTTTTGAAAATCTGATATTTAAAATTGGCACATATTACACAAGTATTCAAGATTGCCCATTCTATACATTCACTGTATGTATGTGTATAGATAGACAGAAAGCTGTGTGTGTGTGTGTGTGTATACAAGTGCATTGCGATCAATTGGAATATCATCAAAAAGTTAATTTATTTCACTAATTCAATACAAAAAGTGAAAGGTATATATTATATAGTCATTACACACAGAGTGATCTATTCCTATATATTATATAGTCATTACACACAGTGATCTATTCCTATATATTATATAGTCATTACACACAGAGGGATCTATTTCACGTGTTTATTTCTGTTAATGTTGATGATTATGGCTTACAACCAATGAAAACCCAAACGTCATTATCTCAGAAAATTAGAATATTATATAAGACCAACTGAAAAAATGATGTTAAACTCAGAAATGTTGGCGCCTACTGAAAAGCCTGTACAGTAAATGCCTCAATACTTGGTCGGGGCTCCTTTTGCATGAATTACTGCATCAATGCGGCGTGGCATGGAGGCGATCAGTCTGTGGCACTGCTGAGGTGTTATGGAAGCCCAGGTTGCTTTGATAGCAGCCTTCAGCTCGTCTGCATTGTTGAGTCTGGTGTCTCATCTTCCTCTTGAAAATACCCTATAGATTTTCTATGGGGTTTAGGTCAGGAGAGTTTGCTGGCCAATCAAACACAGTGATACTGTGGATATTAAACCAGTATTGGTACTTTTGGCAGAGTGGACAGGTGCCAAGTCCTGCTGGAAAATGAAATTTCCATCTCCAATAAGCTTGTCAGCAGAGGGAAGCATGAAGTGTTCTAATATCTCCTGGCAGACGGCTGCGCACACTTGTAACCCATGTCCTGGATACATCTGTGTGTGGTGGCTCTTGAAGCACTGACTCCAGCAGCAGTCCACTTATCGTAAATCCCCCCCAATTTTTTGAATGCCCTTTTCTTAACAATACTAGCAAGACTGCGGTTATCTCGGTTGCTTGTGCACCTTTTTCTATTACACTTTTTCCTTCCACTCAATGTTCCATTAATATGCTTGGATGCACCACTCGGTGAACAGCCAGATTCTTTAGCAATGACATTTTGTGGTTTACCCTCCTTGTGGAGTGTGTCAATAACTGTTTTCTGCACGTCTGTCAAGTCAGCAGTTTTCCCCATGATTGTGTAGCCTACTGAACCAGACTATGGGACCATTTTAAACGCTTAGGAAGACTTTACAGGTGTTTTGTGGTAATTATTCTAATTTTCTAAGATAATGACTTTTGGGCTTTCATTGGTTGTAAGCCATAATCAACATTAACAGAAATAAACACTTGACACAGATCCCTCTGTGTGTAATGACTCTATATAATATATGCGTTTCACTTTTTGTATTGAATCACTGAAATAAATTAACTTTTAGATATTCTATTTTTTTTAGATTCACTTGCATGCATGTATGTATATATGTATGTGTATGTATGTATGTATGTATATATGTATATATGTGTGTATATATATATATATATATATATATATATATATATATATATATATATATATATATATATATATATATATATAATATATATAATATTATACAAATAAGAAAGCCGCGGAGACACCATCACGTGTTTCTCAACGCTGCCAGGAAACTAGCCAGGTCTTTCACCGGGAAGGAACAACCACGGGAAGGGCAGTCTCCAGTCAAGGAGACCACCTATACCAAACATGGTATCCATCCACAGACAGCCGTTTCTCCGCAGTGGATATGTTGATCTCCCTAAGGTCAACAATGCTTGCTTAAGTAGTCTTTTACTAGGCATTGCCCCCACTAGCCAGATTCCTACTCCACACTGAAGAGGGGCAAATACCCCAAAACGCCTGTCTGTGGATGGATACCATGTTTGGTATAGGTGGTCTCCTTGACTGGAGACTGCCCTTCCCGTGGTTGTTCCTTCCCGGTGAAAGACCTGGCTAGTTTCCTGGCAGCGTTGAGAAACACGTGATGGTGTCTCCGCGGCTTTCTTATTTGCATACTTCCCAGGGGGCATTGCTCTAGAATCACTGCGTTGAGAAACACGTGATGGTGTCTCCGCATATGTTGATCTCCCTAAGGTCAACAATGCTTGCATATATATATATATATTAGTGCCTACAAGTAGTATTCAACCCCCTGCAGATTTAGCAGGTTTGATAAGATGCAAATAAGTTAGACCCTGCAAACTTCAAACAAGAGCAGGATTTATTAACAGATGCATAAATCTTACAAACCAACAAGTTATGTTGCTCAGTTAAATTTTAATAAATTTTCAACATAAAAGTGTGGGTCAATTATTATTCAACCCCTAGGTTTAATATTTTGTGGAATAACCCTTGTTTGCAATTACAGCTAATAATAGTCTTTTATAAGACCTGATCAGGCCGGCACAGGTCTCTGGAGTTATCTTGGCCCACTCCTCCATGCAGATCTTCTCCAAGTTATCTAGGTTCTTTGGGTGTCTCATGTGGACTTTAATCTTGAGCTCCTTCCACAAGTTTTCAATTGGGTTAAGGTCAGGAGACTGACTAGGCCACTGCAACACCTTGATTTTTTTCCCTCTTGAACCAGGCCTTGGTTTTCTTGGCTGTGTGCTTTGGGTCGTTGTCTTGTTGGAAGATGAAATGACGACCCATCTTAAGATCCTTGATGGAGGAGCGGAGGTTCTTGACCAAAATCTCCAGGTAGGCCGTGCTATCCATCTTCCCATGGATGCGGACCAGATGGCCAGGCCCCTTGGCTGAGAAACAGCCCCACAGCATCATGCTGCCACCACCATGCTTGACTGTAGGGATGGTATTCTTGGGGTCGTATGCAGTGCCATCCAGTCTCCAAACGTCATGTGTGTGGTTGGCACCAAAGATCTCGATCTTGGTCTCATCAGACCAGAGAACCTTGAACCAGTCTGTCTCAGAGTCCTCCAAGTGATCATGAGCAAACTGTAGACGAGCCTTGACATAACGCTTTGAAAGTAAAGGTACCTTACGGGCTCGTCTGGAACGGAGACCATTGCGGTGGAGTACATTACTTATGGTATTGACTGAAACCAATGTCCCCACTGCCATGAGATCTTCCCGGAGCTCCTTCCTTGTTGTCCTTGGGTTAGCCTTGACTCTTCGGACAAGCCTGGCCTCGGCACGGGTGGAAACTTTCAAAGGCTGTCCAGGCCGTGGAAGGCTAACAGTAGTTCCATAAGCCTTCCACTTCCGGATGATGCTCCCAACAGTGGAGACAGGTAGGCCCAACTCCTTGGAAAGGGTTTTGTACCCCTTGCCAGCCTTGTGACCCTCCACGATCTTGTCTCTGATGGCCTTGGAATGCTCCTTTGTCTTTCCCATGTTGACCAAGTATGAGTGCTGTTCACAAGTTTGGGGAGGGTCTTAATTAGTCAGAAAAGGCTGGAAAAAGAGATAATTAATCCAAACATGTGAAACTCATTGTTCTTTGTGCCTGAAATACTTCTTAATACTTTAGGGGAACCAAACAGAATTCTTGTGGTTTGAGGGGTTGAATAATAAATGACCCTCTGAATAAACGTTTCACAATTTAAAAAAAAAAATAAAAAAAAGAAATCACATTCTTTTTTGCTGCAGTGCATTTCACACTTCCAGGCTGATCTACAGTCCAAATGTCACAATGCCAAGTAAATTCTGAATGTGTAAACCTGCTAAATCTGCAGGGGGTTGAATACTACTTGTAGGCACTGTATATGTATATGTGTATATATGTATATATATAATATATATATATATATAATATTGTAACGTTGCGCCCTGCAACGTGGGGGTTTCACTCGCTTGCAGCGGTGTGAGGTAGCTTCAGCAACACACGTACACAGTCTCTTCATAGAAATTCTGGCAGTTTATTAAAAACACTCTCAGCATAAACTGCCCTCAAACATAAACAATAAGTCCATAATGGAAGTTTAGCAACTTCCCCCACTCTCTGGCTCCTGCCAGCGTACAACTCTAGCCAAGGTTCCTTCCAGCACCCAGGGCCCTCTGCAGACCCCTGTCTGTCTCTCCTCCTGGAGAGATTCGGCCCTACAGCCCTGGCCTGGCTTGGCTGCACTCACCTCAGACTCTATATCAGAGCCTTGTGATCAGCCTCCATGCAGGCTGATACACCCAAAGCTCCTGGCTCTGCTCTCACTTGTTTCCAGTCCACACACTGGACATCTAGAGCCAGTCTCTCTCTAGACTGCCCTAGACACACTTCTCCCAGGTTCAGAGACAGGATTGCTTTAACCCCTGGAGCCACACCCACAGGTGGTAAGGAGTGTGTAATCAGCATCACACACCCTTCCATGGCTCTGCATGTAATGCAATCCTGTGGAACCACAGGTCCCAGCCAGCTTCACATTGCAGAGCACCCACGCTTCTGCAAAACATACCGGCCCTTTGTAATACAGCCGGTTGATACCTCACATACCCTCCCCCTCTGTTCAAACCCGTAGGGGAGAACACTTGCCAATGACCTGGGGCCGCGAGACAGGGCATCCCCGCTGCCATGCCCCACCAGTCGAGAGGGCCGTCCAAGAGCAGTAGTCCCTGAGACATCGCCCAACACTGTCACCAAACTCTGTCTTGTCAACCTAGGGTTAAAGGACGTCCCATTTCCAGACCGTTCTCTCCCTGACCCCCTCCCAGGGTCACCGCAGTAGAGACACGTCCCCAGTCAAACCTACAGTCTTGTCCGAACCTAGGCTTTCTCGAGTACCCCCAAGGCTACTGTCGGGAACTCTAAGCTCATAGCGGCCACTATCTACAGTACATTGTAGGTTACCTCTCTGTCGGCGATTTCCTTTTATCGCGCGTCTGAACTACTGGACCGAAACGCCATCTTCCACTTCTTTCCACTGAACAACGGGTGGAAGACGGCTGCTGTCCCCCACACAGTTGGCGAAGCTGCTCCTTAATTTTCAGGTTGTCTTGCCACAACCGCTCCATGTCACGTACATGGTGTACCCGATATTCAATAAGGCTTCGAATGTTTCCAAGACTCTCTACAGTCCCGACACAGACAAACGGAACCATACCAGCTTCCCTGGGTATCTTGCACTCATTAGGAGCAGGGATTCTTAATCTCACCAATCCCGACTTATTCACCATGTCTTGCATGACTCGTCCGGTTTTTCCAATGACTCTCCCCACCAGAGCCCGGGGTACTTGGACGATATCTTTCGCCAGACTCTGCGCTTTCCTTTTATACTCTAGCTGTCTAGTGGCTTCTTCCTTTTGCAGTTGGACCTGCCACTTCATACGAACACATCTGAAGTGCATGTCCTTTAGAATAGCCACCCGCTGCCCAGTAATTTTACTGGTAGACAATATCACTAACTGTTCAGCCCCTGGGGTACAGTAGACCTCACACGCTTCCACAGCTCTCTTAAATTCGTCATGCATGCACCCGGTGGCACACGCTTCTCTTAAGTCCTCAGGTATATCCACCATGCACTTGACTACAGAAGTCTCATTCATCCCTGCCACATGCTTGTCAAGTTTAGCTTCCAGAGTCAGCTCTCTTTGGGCCACCCCAGCTTCAACAAGTTTGGTCAGGATTGACACTCGCTGCTCCATCTGCTCCAAGGCTCCCTGGGACTTGGACTGGTACTCTGCCAAGCGACTTCGGAGCTCTGCCACTTCTTTCTCCAGCTCCCTTACTCGACTCTCAGTAGCCGGCCTAAGAAGTATCTCTTGTTGCAGATGGTCTTTGCTCATCCTCTTGAATGAGTCTTCACTTGCGGACCTCTCTGGTCTACGACACACTATTTCTGAGGCTTCTTCCAACTCCGCTTCAGAACATTTGGGTTTCTTACTCTTCTTACCCATGACCGTCTCTATATCCTCCATCATGGTTTTAGCAAGCAGGTCAGGCAGGCTCCCAGTCCTGGATGAGACCTTTGCTCCAGACTTCACCTCCTCAGAGGCTCTCTTCACTTCAGCGCCAGCTGTTTCTTCGGTCTTCACTGCATTATCTTCACCTTCCTCTGGGGTCTCTGCAGTGTCACCCTCAGCCTGGGTGTCACACCCTTCAACATGGCACTCTGTTCCTTTTTAGAGTTTTGGGGCTAAATTCGCTGTCATCTACCCCAGCACTTGGTAGTTCACCAGTCTGCTCACCACGACTGTTGGGGATTATTCCTTCCCCCACACTCTCTAGGATTCCATTTCCTATACCACTCTCGCCTGACAGACTATCAACTTCACACTTTGAAATCATAGGGACCACCACCATTACGTCCTTGGTTGGCTCCTTCTCCGCACTTGCAGCGCGCTGATTTCTGTCGTCACAATGTGTCAGTTCAATCTCTGATTCCTCAGTCTTTTGTAGGATATCACCGTCTGACTCTACCGTAGCAGGTGTTATTAGCACCATGTCTTCATTAACCAGGCATGTCACTTTCTCTGCACCCTCAGACGGCATACCCTGTGCCCCCTCTCGGCGCTTATTACGTCTTCGGCGTCGGGAGGAAGTTTTGCCCTTCTCGCCCATCTGTACCACACTGTACTCGTTTGTCACCTTATTAGAGTCAGTGTCTTTACTGGAGTCATCATCACTCCCCCTGGTATCCTGGACTATCATGTCCCCACTTAACCAGATATCTGCCTCCCTTTCTGGAGCTACCCCGTTTTTAACGGTCTCACTATCGGTTATTCCCTTAGTCCTTATGTCACTAAGTTGGGTCCGTCCATCATTTTCTTTGGTCACCCCTAACTTAGGACAGTCAATTTTAGGAGGTGCTATCTCCTTTTTACCACACATAACTGCACAACAAGGACCCCTTTTCACCTCCCAATGTGGTGGGGTTTCCTTTGGGCTGTTCCGGCTCTTACACAAGCAACCGTATACATCCCCCTGCTTCCACAAGTGCACAAATAATTTAGAGTCCCAACCTATAATAATTGGGTGCAGTAAATCTGAGACTACTCCAACATCATGAGAACCACTGTCCCAGGCTGTCTTAATGACCACGCTGGAGACCGGGTATTCTGTCTCATTACTGTGGGTGCAGCCGACGTGGATCTTCCTTCCAGGAATCAAGTGGACATCAGATGTGGCCCTCACCAGGGTCACCAAGCTCCTTGAGTCTACGACTCCTGTTACAGATTCCCCATCCACTTCCACGGAACACAGACGTGGCTTCTCGTCGGATGGGTGGTCTATATTGCAAACAGGACACTTGTGGCATGAACACTGTTGTCCCTGGCTACAGTCCATCTGCGCCACTTCACCCTTGGATTTGGGATGCTCCGCACCCTTTTGGGGGACCACCGCTTTCTGGGACTCCATCCCTTTATGGGCAACCACCCCTTTATGGGACTCCACCCCCTTATGGGCAACCACCCCTTTATGGGACTCCACCCCCTTATGGGCAACCACCCCTTTATGGGACTCCACCCCCTTATGGGCAACTATTCCCTTCTGGGACTCCACCCCCTTTTGCGGTTTCCATGCAATGTCCTTAGCCCCCAGTTCACACCGTTTGCCCTTGTCTCCCTGGGCACCCAGTGTCCATACTGGCCCCCGAAGGGTACGCTCAAACTGGTCCATGGCTGCGACATCGCTACACACTGACAGCTTCTGCTGTCCCTGCACCAGGAACTGGTACAGCTCCTCCACAACGTCCGCAGGGACCATTCCCTCTTTTTGGCTTTTAGCCCCCACTGCTGTCACTGGACCTCCAGGCACATGCTGTTGGTGCTGCTGGCTCTGCAGCAGCTGGTTCAGGAGCTCCTCCATGCTGCAACGAAAAGAGGAACAGGAGGGGCGCTCCAATGGGTAATACCCGGTGGTCAAAGACAGGGGGGGTTAGAGAACCACTAACCTTTCCGGGTTGTACCGCCCGTACAACCAGGATCTCCAGCCTGTGGTGTATCACTGCTCACCAAGCAGGGCCTTGCAATTCCGGCTGGCCTGGAACCTCCAGTCGCTGGACTCTCGCCACTGCAGCACGGGTCCCCAACGACCTGCTGATTCACCACCAGGTGCTTGAGAGCGCTGTCCCTGTTCGTGGACCCGCCGATCCACCGCCAGCTGCTTGAGTGCGCAGACAATTTTCGTGGACCCGCCGATCCACCGCAAACCGCTTCAAAAATTTTTCGTGGTCCCGCCGATCCACCGCAAGCAGTCCGTATCCACAGGAATATGTCCTAGGCCGTTGCCCCTAGCAACCAGGCTGCGTTTCCCCTAGCAACCAGACCGCATGCCCGCATTCGAGACACCATATGTAACGTTGCGCCCTGCAACGTGGGGGTTTCACTCGCTTGCAGCGGTGTGAGGTAGCTTCAGCAACACACGTACACAGTCTCTTCATAAAAATTCTGGCAGTTTATTAAAAACACTCAGCATAAACTGCCCTCAAACATAAACAATAAGTCCATAATGGAAGTTTAGCAACTTCCCCCACTCTCTGGCTCCTGCCAGCGTACAACTCTAGCCAAGGTTCCTTCCAGCACCCAGGGCCCTCTGCAGACCCCTGTCTGTCTCTCCTCCTGGAGAGATTCGGCCCTACAGGCCTGGCCTGGCCGCACTCACCTCAGACTCTATATCAGAGCCTTGTGATCAGCCTCCATGCAGGCTGATACACCCAAAGCTCCTGGCTCTGCTCTCACTTGTTTCCAGTCCACACACTGGACATCTAGAGCCAGTCTCTCTCTAGACTGCCCTAGACACACTTCTCCCAGGTTCAGAGACAGGATTGCTTTAACCCCTGGAGCCACACCCACAGGTGGTAAGGAGTGTGTAATCAGCATCACACACCCTTCCATGGCTCTGCATGTAATGCAATCCTGTGGAACCACAGGTCCCAGCCAGCTTCACATTGCAGAGCACCCACGCTTCTGCAAAACATACCGGCCCTTTGTAATACAGCCGGTTGATACTGTGGCGCCCCTGACCTGGTCAGGCACCACTGAGTACTGCACCCATGCTGGGGACCGTACAAAACAGGTAATCCAGAAGGCTGACCGAGGTGTGACTACACAGGCGCATAGTGATCAGGTCTCACACATTTACCTTTGAGAGGACCCCTGGGGATCCCAGGAGGGGGCGAAGCCTCCATCTCCACTCGAGGGGTGTGGTAGAGAGCCTGGTTGCTAGGTGACGTAGGCAAGAACAGGAGAGGAGGGAAGAGTGAGCCGAGGACAGTTGAGTGGTGAAGTTCAGGGAGGGCAGAAGCAGACCCTGTAGCTCTACACGATTCTGACAACGTACGCGCAGTGACTACCGACGGGGGAGAACGGTCACCTGGCAGTGCTGCCCGAAATCCACACACAGCTAGAGAGAGCAACGGAGTGGAAAGTAAGGAGACTGTCAGGGAGATACCAGGCCCAAACGGGTAACAGGTCCCAGTGCAGGGATAGATCCACCTTTCCTTTGCCAAACCTGCATGAGGGGGCACTTTACACCCCCAAGACAACACCACAGAGTCCGCAGCCACGTAGCCACAGTGAGGGCCCATAGCTCACAGGAGGCAAGCAGCCGGAG
>NC_134354.1:700242533-700260033 GCF_048569485.1 Anomaloglossus baeobatrachus
AGTAAGACGATTGTTCTCCCCGCTACAGTCTGTCTCCATTGATGGACTGTACAGTACACGTGTATTGAATGAGCCGGGATTCCGGTACAGAGAAGACGCCTTCACCAGCTATTCCTGCTTATCTCATTAGTTCAGCTTTATTACAAAATTGTATTTTTGTTTTCATATATATAGTGGAACCTTGGATTACGAGTATAATTGGTTCCAGGAGTGAGCTCTTAAACCAAGTTACTCTTATATCAAAGCGAATTTTCCCATAGGAAATAATTTAAATTCAGACAATTTGTTCCACAACCCAAAAATATTTACTGTATTTATACAAACTTATTACAGTAATACTAAATAATGTCCTGTATTCGTATACAATTATTACAGGACACTAATACAAAATACTGTGCAGTAAAAAACCTAAAATAAATTTAACTTAACGTTATCTTACAATAGAATTGTTGGTGTGCGGGAGGTACTATAGACAGAAAAAAATGTGTACATATGGCAACTTTTATTCTAGTATAATACACAAAAAAACACCCCAAATCTATTTTCCCCGAAATAATGGCAGAACTAAGACAAATGTAGGGTAGGAATACTGCACAGATTACAGTACAAGCTCTGTGCTGCACTGGTTAGTAAAAAGTACTATACTGTATCCACAAATGCAAATTAATAGACATACTATATACCGTGTTTCCCCGATAATAAGACACCCCCGATAGTAAGACGTAGTGGGGGTTTTGGGGGGGTCGGCTAATGTAAGACGTACCCCGAATGTAAGACGTAGTAAAAATTTATTTATTTATTTATTTTCCTCAGCTGAGCGCCCTAACATGCCGGCGGCCGAGCGCTCAGCTGAGCACCCTGACATGCCGCCGGCATGTGACAGCTCTCAGCTGAGAGCCCTGACATGCCGGCGGCAAAGCGCTCAGCTGAGAGCTGACACATGCCGGCGGTCTGGCGCTCAGCTGAACGCCCTGACATGCCGGCGGCAAAGCGCTCAGCTGAGCGCTCGGCTACCGAGAAATGTTGAAATGTTGCAGTAATGTTGTCCGTGGTCCATCAGGACCATGGACAACATACAAAATCACGCAGCCTCAGTGCCCTCATGTGCAGCCGCTGGTGGTTAAGTTTTCTTAACTTGCGGTACACTTAGGGCGCAATCGCGGCAAGTCCCCATACGGTACATTGCATGGAGACTTGCTGCGATTGCTGTGGGATTTTTTCCAATATAAGACATACCCCGAAAGTAAGACATAGTGGCACTTTTGGGGGTAAAAAGAAAGTAAGACACTGTCTTACTTTCGGGGAAACACGGTAGTATATACTGTGCAATGATATACAGTATACAGCACATACTGTATATACAGAAAGTTACCTCCAGAGCAGGTCAGAGCGCGGTGAAAGGACAGAACCGGAAGTGTGCACGGTAAGGATTTGCTCTTATTGCAAAGCATTGCTCTTAAAGTTATAAATTTGTAAAAAGCTTTGCTTGTTTAGCAAAACGCTCTCAAACCAAGTTACTCTTAATCCAAAGTTCCACTGTATTTCGATTTTTGGAATTAACCCTTCCAGTCCGTGTTTATCCTCATACATGCTTGCTATGTAGGTTTGTTAGCACCATCTGAGATCTTCGTTTTTTGTTGTTGCTCATGAGCCTCTATTTGGTACCCAAATTCCTTTCCAGACATCTTTTTCAGGCTGATTTAACTATTCCCACCCTCAATGAGCTAAAGTGAAGGAATGACAAAATCTATGCAAAACCCAAGGGGCTTTCATTATCCTGATTACCATAAGTTACCAGACTTTTCTCCATAGAAACTATTGAAATAATTGTGTGGCTTCTGGCTGTTTTCTTTTTTGTTGTATCTTTATTGAGGCTGAGAACAATACATCAGGCCAAGCTAGTTAAGTCATGTCTTGTCTCTGTGTTGTTCTTGCTTCTCCCTTGGATTATGCATCCACGCCTTACATGCCATATTATTGTGTGTGTGTGTGTGTGTGTGTGTGTGTGTGTGTGTGTATGTGTATATATATATATATATATATTTAGGTCCAGAAATATTTGGACAGTGACACAATTTTCGCGAGTTGGGCTCTGCATGCCACCACATTGGATTTGAAATGAAACCTCTACAACAGAATTCAAGTGCAGATTGTAACGTTTAATTTGAAGGTTTGAACAAAAATATCTGATAGAAATTGTAGGAATTGTACACATTTCTTTACAAACACTCCACATTTTAGGAGGTCAAAAGTAATTGGACAAATAAACCAAACCCAAACAATATATTTTTATTTTCAATATTTTGTTGCGAATCCTTTGGAGGCAATCACTGCCTTAAGTCTGGAACCCATGGACATCACCAAACGCTGGGTTTCCTCCTTCTTAATGCTTTGCCAGGCCTTTACAGCCGCAGCCTTCAGGTCTTGCTTGTTTGTGGGTCTTTCCGTCTTAAGTCTGGATTTGAGCAAGTGAAATGCATGCTCAATTGGGTTAAAATCTGGTGATTGACTTGGCCATTGCAGAATGTTCCACTTTTTTGCACTCATGAACTCCTGGGTAGCTTTGGCTGTATGTTTGGGGTCATTGTCCATCTGTACTATGAAGCGCCGTCCGATCAACTTTGCGGCATTTGGCTGAATCTAGGCTGAAAGTATATCCCGGTACACTTCAGAATTCATCCGGCTACTCTTGTCTGCTGTTATGTCATCAATAAACACAAGTGACCCAGTGCCATTGAAAGCCATGCATGCCCATGCCATCACGTTGCCTCCACCATGTTTTACAGAGGATGTGGTGTGCCTTGGATCATGTGCCGTTCCCTTTCTTCTCCAAACTTTTTTTTCTTCCCATCATTCTGGTACAGGTTGATCTTGGTCTCATCTGTCCATAGAATACTTTTCCAGAACTGAGCTGGCTTCATGAGGTGTTTTTCAGCAAATTTAACTCTGGCCTGTCTATTTTTGGAATTGATGAATGGTTTGCATCTAGATGTGAACCCTTTGTATTTACTTTCATGGAGTCTTTTCTTTACTGTTGACTTAGAGACAGATACACCTACTTCACTGAGAGTGTTCTGGACTTCAGTTGATGTTGTGAACGGGTTCTTCTTCACCAAAGAAAGTATGCGGCGATCATCCACCACTGTTGTCATCCGTGGACGCCCAGGCCTTTTTGAGTTCCCAAGCTCACCAGTCAATTCCTTTTTTCTCAGAATGTACCCGACTGTTGATTTTGCTACTCCAAGCATGTCTGCCATCTCTCTGATGGATTTTTTCTTTTTTTTCAGCCTCAGGATGTTCTGCTTCACCTCAATTGAGAGTTCCTTAGACCGCATGTTGTCTGGTCACAGCAACAGCTTCCAAATGCAAAACCACACACCTGTAATCAACCCCAGACCTTTTAACTACTTCATTGATTACAGGCTAATGAGGGAGGTGCCTTCAGAGTTAATTGCAGCCCTTAGAGTCCCTTGTCCAATTACTTTTGGTCCCTTGAAAAAGAGGAGGCTATGCATTACAGAGCTATGATTCCTAAACCCTTTCTCCGATTTGGATGTGAAAACTCTCATATTGCAGCTGGGAGTGTGCACTTTCAGCCCATATTATATATATATATATATATATATATATATAATTGTATTTCTGAACATGTTTTTGTAAACAGCTAAAATAAAACTTGTCACTGTCCAAATATTTCTGGACCTAACTGTCTCTCTCTCTCTCTCTCTCTCTCTCTCTCTCTCTCTCTCTCTCGTTTGTTTTTATACACAGTTTTGATTTTAAAGGGAATCTGTTGGCTGGATTTCTTCCTCCAAAACTATTTATTTGCACATATAGCTGTTTCAAAGATATGTCCTGCAATAGCTTTACATGATCAGTCCGTTCCTCCATTGCTGAGAAATCAGCGTTTGAATTGATATGTAAACGAATCTGAACAGCTATTTGTAGATCTGCAGCCCCTGTCACGCCAGCTCTATTACCCATCCAGCGCTTCCTCTTCCAGCTTGACTGGCATCCTCTATTCTGTGTGACTTCAGGCAAAGTAGCTGACAGTCAAGAAGGAGGCGCTACTGGGCGGGGAATAGAGCTGGAGTGACAAAGGCTTTGGCTCTATCATAGTCCTTCATATCAATTCAAACACTGATTTCTCAGTAGCAGGAGGAGACTGTGCTGGGTGGGGAATAGAGCTAGAGTGCCAGAGGCCTTAGGGTACCATCACACTTTAGTGACGCTCCAGGGATCCCACCAGCGATCTGACCTCACCAGCTGACCAGCTACATGGTCGCTGGTGAGCTGTCAATCAGGCAGATCTCACCAGCCCCCAGCCAGCAGCGGCGCGTGGAAGCGATGCTGCGCTTGGTAACTAAGGTAAATATCGGGTAACCAAGTGCTTGGTTACCTGATGTTTACCTTGGTTACCAGCGCACACCGCTTAGCGCTGGCTCCCTGCACTCCTAGCTAGAGTACACATCGGGTTAATAAGCAAACCGCTTTGCTTATTTACCCGATGTGTACTCCGGCTACGTGTGCAGGGAGCCGGCACTGACAGCGTCAGAGCGGCGGACGCTAGTAACCAAGGTAAATATCGGTTAACCAAGCAAAGGGCTTCGTTTGGTTACCCGCTTTTTACCTTGGTTACAGCTTACCGCAGGCTGCCAGACGCCAGCTCCTTGCTCCCTGCACATTCATATCGTTGCTCTCTCGCTGTCACACACAGCGATGTGTGCCTCACAGCAGGAGAGCAACGTCCAAACAATGAACCAACACGGTGTGTAACGATCAGCGATCTCACAGCAGGGGCCAGATCGCTGCTCAGTGTCACACACAGCGAGATCGCTAATGAGGTCACTGCTGCATCACCAAAACCGTGACTCGGCAGCGATCTCGCTATGTGAGAAGTACCCCTTAGATCTACAAATAGCTCTTAAGCTTCATTTACATATCAATTGAAATGCTGATTTGTCAGTGACTATGGAACTAACTGCGCATGTAAGGGTATTGCATGACTTGTCTTTGAAAGAGATATAAGTGCAGTTAAACAGTTTGTGCGGTGAAGTCCTGCTGACAGATACTCTTTAACCCTTTTCATGTACAGTCTGTCGGATCCCTGACTTTGATGCGGGCTCACACGCCAAGCCCACATCTTTCCTGACACATGATAGCTGAATTATTCAGCCATCAACTGCAGGTGGAGCACCGCTCCACCCACAGCTGTTAACCTGTTAAATGCCGCTCTCAATCTTTGACAGCGGCACGTAATGCGCTGCAGCAGGGAAAGTGTAATTCTACGCACCCATCGGCACTCCTGTGACATGATTTTTGCAATGCCAATGGGTTGCCATGACACTCAAGTGGTCTGCTGAAGAACCATGTGCTCATAGTTCTTCTGTAATAACCAGTATTTAATTGGTGTCCATAGGAGACTGTGACTTCCACTGTACATAGCAGTGCTCATGTACTTCTATGTATAGTACAAGTGATTGGATGATCACAATTACAGTAAAAAGTAGAATAAAAAAGTTTAATTTTTTTAGACTTTTAAAGTTCAAATCCCCCCCCCACCTTTGACTCATTAAGAATACAACAAAACAAAATACATATACTTGGTATAGCTGCGTTCGTAAAAGCCAGTATAAAAATTATATAAAATAAATTAATGTGACCATTAAATGGCATAACAAAAAAAAAAAAGAGTTCCGGAATTACGGCTACCGCAACATTTCAATAAAATGCAATCTGGGGCGATCAAAACATTGTGTCTACCCCAAAATAAGATCGGTAAAAACGTCAGTTCTGGGCACAAAAAATGAGCCCTCACACAGCCCCATATCCTGAACAAAAAAATGTTGTGTCTCAGAAAATGGCGACACAAGCAAGCAAAAATGTTTTGGGGGCCAAATTTTTCTTTTTTTTTTTTTTTTTTTTAGCATTTAAATTAATAATTTACACGTTTTGTATTTGCATAATCATACTGTGGAGAATCATAATGCCAGGTGGAATGTTAGGAAAATAAATAAATGACAGTTGTTCTAAAAATTAATTTTTATAGTGCGTGTAAATATATATTTTTTTTTTCCCCCTTTCTAGACATTAGGAAGGTGATAACTTAGGTTGGGTCTGACTGCTGGGACCACCACTGTTTGCTGCAGTATGTGGATCTCATGTCGCTTTTTTTCCATAGCTGTTAGAGCAGGTCCAGGATTTGTGGCTCTGTTTGGAGGAGATAAGACCCCCGTACTTGGCAAATTCATCACACGTTCTCAATGGGGAGAGAGGGATATGTTGCTACCAGATTCCTGACAGTAGCTAATCTCCCATGTGAATAACTGATTAAAGGGGTTGTCCACTACTTTTACATTGATGGTCTATCATTAAGGTAGGTCACCAATGTCTGATCAGCTGGGGTCCGAAACCAGGCACCACCGCCAATCCGCTGTTTCCAGTGCTGGTGGTGGCAGGCAGCCCGAAATGCTCAGTTCCGGAGCTGCTCCATCTTCTGATAACTGCCGCAACTAGGTACTGCACATTCGCATCCCATTCAGATGGGTGGATGTGCAGTACCAGTCCGCGGCTGCTGTCAGAAGATGGGGCAGCTTTGGAACTGAGCATTTCCAGCTGCCTGCCAGCACCAAGAAAAGCTGAAATCACAGAGAATGGTATTTTGAAATCTAAACTGCGTGATCCTTCCTCCTCACTAACCCCAACATTTGCCATCCAGGAAAAGTCATGACAAATCCATACATAGATGATCATCCTATCCTGCCGAAATCCCATGGTTCGACCATTATCCATCTATATGTGGCCACCTTTTAGTTTCTGGGAACCCCTCTGAGAAATCATTTTAATTTGGTAGTATATCAGCTTCTCTACCAAAGATAGATTATATATATATATATATTTATATATATATTATATATATATATATATATATATTTATATATATATTATATTATATATATATATATATATATATATATATATATATATATATATTATATATAATTTATATATATATATATATTATATATATATAATATATATATATATGTATATATATATATATATATATATATATATATATATATATATATATATATATATATATATATAAAATCTTGGTTAGATTTCCTTAAATCCTAATTTGTCATTCTTGTTCCCATGGCTGGGACAGATGCATTAATCCTTAGTGTGACACTAGTGTATGATTCAACACTGATGGTTTATATTCTTAAAGGGAATGTGTCATCATAAGCTTACTCTTAAAGCAGGCGTTTGTTAAATGTGTTAACCTTTGGTAAAGTTTTGCTTTTTTTTTTTCTCCACATCGTGATCTATATTTAACAAATAAAAAAAAGATATAATATAATTTTCACACTGACCATTGGGGTTACTCTACACTCCTACTTCTAGAAAATCCAGACGTGACTCATACTGCTGAAGAATACGAGTCTAAAAATAAGGCCAATGGCCACTTTTTTTAACATTTTTATTTTTTTTTTTGAGGGGAGTGGGGGAGACTTCTGAAATGTCACATATTTAGTGATAAGAAAAATAATTTTTTTTTAAGAACATTTCACATATACACCTCATTTAGTTAATTTTTCATGACACAACCCCTTGAAACACCGTCCCAGACATTTTCACTGTTACTGTAAATTTCATGTTTTTGTGTTTAATTTTTTGTACTTTTTATTTTTCTGTTTCAGTGATTTGTGTTTTTTGTTTTTTTTTTTCTTTAGAAAAATTCACAATGGGAATTGCGTAACAAAATCGTGTAGTTGTATATGTTTTTGTTTTTTTTATGTTTGCGTACCTGCTGAGTTTAGCAATAAGCGATGCTTTAGAGAAACCCTGGTGGCTTTTTTTTTTTTGGGGTGGCTTTCCATCCACCTAATTTTTTTTTTTTACTACTGTGTATACAGTGTGTTCACCCATATCCTGTCCACCGCCATTTAATTTGAAAACTGCGGCAGCTATAGGCATAGAAGTGGTGTCTAGGTATAGTAAAGTAGTCATGTGCTACGCAATGAAACCACCTATAGCGCCACCTGGTGGAAAACAACGGAGTTAGCATTTTTATCTCGAAAACGGAACGAGATAGAGAAAAGAAGTGAACTACAAAGTTGTAGGGTATCATCAATTCAATACGAATTGACACCTTGTATACAGAAATGCTATGATATGAAACCCATGACTACCCCCCCAAAAAATAAATTGAATGCTGGTCACGCATATGGCTTTGATGCTCAAAGTGGCCACCGTCCAATGCAATGCACATCTGGACTCTGGACAGCATACTGTATCTTGCTGCACATTGTGCAATATGGTAGGTGACACGTTTGCACAAGCATCTGTGATACATCGTCGTAGGTCCTGAAATGTTTGTGGGGGGGTCGCATACACCTGCTGTTTGATGTGACCTCACAGAAAGAAGTCCAATGGAGTCAGGTCAGGTGAGCGTGGAGGCCACTCCACACAGCCACCATACCCAATGACTTGTAGGAAGGTCTCCATGAGGTATCGCTTCACGTCCGCAGCCTTGTGAGTTTTACACGTTCTAATCATAGCATTTCTGTATGCAAGGTGTCAATTCGTATTGAATTGATGATACCCTACAACTTTGTAATTCACTTTTTTTTTCTATCTCGTTCCGTTTTTGAAATAAACAGGCTAACTCCGTTGTTTTCCACCAGGTGGCGCTATAAGTGGTTTCATTGTGTAGCACATGGCTACTTTACTATACCTAGACACCACTTCTATGCCTATAGCTGCCGCCATTCTCAAGTTAATGGCGGTGGACACGCTGCATATATAAAAAATAAAAAAGCAGCTCGTAACTGGTATCCGCACATATGAACAATAATCCATTTTTACATTGCTTCACATATGTTCATTCTTGTTAACATTTTTTTCGCGCTTTTACAGGTGGGTTACACAGCGTGCCCACCTGAAAAAGAGGTCCTGTGCATATAACTGAAGAGGTACAGTCCAGACATTTCTAATAGAGATGTGAAGGTGATAACTAAAAAAGCAAGAGGAATCCATGGAGGGTCCACAAACTTGCGACTACTGGAATAGTCAACTGAGTACTCAACCATATACATCAAATTTACCATTATAATTTTTCAGGGAGATATGTTATCTGTGTAAACGTAAAAAGCATACAAAGTGAGAAGGGATAAAATGAAGTACAGTGCCTTGTGAAAGTATTTGGCTCCCTTGCATTTTTCAGCCTTTTCCCACATTTCAGGCTTCAAACATAAAGGGAAAAATTTTAATTGTTATGGGTAAGAATCAACAACAAGTGGGACACAATTGTGAAGTTGAACAAAATTTATTGCTTATTTTAAATTTTTGTAAAAAATAAAAAACTGAATATTGGGGCGTGCAATATTATTCGGCCCCTTTAAGTTAATACTTTTGTAGCACCACTTTTTGCTGCGATTACAGCTGCAGTTGCTTGGGGTATGTGTCTATCCGTTTTGCACATCGAGAGACTGAAATTCTTGCCCATTCTTCCTTTGTAAACAGCTGGAGCTGAGTGAGGTTGGATGGAGAGCGTTTGTGAACAGCAGTTTTCAGCTCTTTCCACAGATTCTCGATTGGATTCAGGTCTGGACTGTGACTTGGCCATTCTAAAGGCCACGTCACACTAGGCAATATCGCTAGCAACATCGCTGCTAAGGAACAACTTTTGTGACGTAGCAGCGATTTTGCTAGCGATGTTGCTGTGTGTGACATCCAGCAACAACCTGGCCCCTGCTGTGAGGTCGTTGGTTGTTGCTGAATGTCCTGGGCCATTTTTTAGTTGTTGCTCTGCCGCTGTGAAGCACACATCGCTGTGTGTGACAGCGACAGAGCAACAACTAAATGTGCAGGCAGCAGGAGCCGGCTTCTGCGGACGCTGGTAACCACGGTAAACATCTGGTAACCAAGAAGCCCTTACCTTGGTTACCCGATGTTTACCTTCGTTACCAGAGTCCGCCGCTCTCAGCTGTCAGTGCCGGCTCCCGCTCTTTGCACACGTAGCCGGAGTACACATGGGGTAATTCATCTGATGTGTACTGTGGTTAGGAGTGCAGAGAACAGGGAGCCAGCACTGACAGCTGAGAGCGGCGGACGCTGGTAACGAAGATAAATATCGGGTAACCAAGGGAAGGGCTTCTTGGTTACCCGATGTTTACCGTGGTTACCAGCGTCCGCAGAAGCCGGCTCCTGCTGCCTGCACACGTAGCAGAGTACACATCAGGTAATTAACCCAATGTGTACTGTGGCTAGGTGTGCAGGGAGCCAGCGCTAAGCGGTGTGCGCTGGTAACAAAGGTAAATATCAGGTTGGTTACCAGATATTTACCTTAGTTACCAAGCGCAGCATGCTTCCACGCGGCGCTGGGGGCTGGTCACTGGTTGCTGGTGAGATCTGCCTGTGTGACAGCTCACCATCAACCCATGTAGCGACGCTCCAGCGATCCCTGCCAGGTCAGGTTGTTGATGGGATCGCTGGAGCGTCGCTTAGTGTGACATCTCACCAGCGACCTCCTAGCAACTTACCAGTGATACCTATCAGGTTGTATCGTTGTTGGGATCGCTGGTAAGTTGTTTAGTGTGACTGGGTCTTAACAACTGCATAAGTTTATTTGTGAACCATTCCATTGTAGATTTCGCTTTGTTTGGGATCATTGTCTTGTTGGAAGACAAATCTCCGTCCTAGTCTCAGGTCTTTTGCAGACTCCAACAGGTTTTCTTCAAGAGTGGTCCTGTATTTGGATCCATATATCTTCACATCAATTTTAACCATCTTCTCTGTCCCTGCTGAAGAAAATTAGGCCCAAACCATAATGCTGCCACCACCATGTTTGACAGTGGGCATGGTGTGTTCAGGATGATGATCTGTGTTGCTTTTACGTCAAACATATCATTTGGCATTGTTCCCAAATAGTTCCATTTTGGTTTCATCTGACCAGAGCACCTTCTGCCACATGTTTGGTGTCTCCCAGGTGGCTTGTGGCAAACTTTAAACGACACTTTTTATGGATCTTTTTGAGAAATGGCTTTCTTTTTGCCACTCTTCCATAAAGGCCAGATTTGTGCAGTGTACAACTGATTGTTGTCCTATAGACAGACTCTCCCACCTCAGCTGTAGATCTCTGCAGTTCATCCAGAGTGATCACGGGCCTCTTGGCTGCATCTCTGATCAGTCTTCTCCTTGTTTGAGATGACATTTTTGAGGGACGGTCGGGTCTTGGTAGATTTGCAGTGGTATGATACTCCTTCCATTTCAATATGATCGCTTGCACAGTGCTCCTTGAGATGTTTAAAGTTTTGGAATTCTTTTTGCAACCAAATCTGGCTTTAAACTTGTCCACAACAGTATCATGGACCTGCCTGTTGTGTTTCTTGGTCTTCATGATGCTCTCTGCGCTTTAAAGAGAACACTGAGACTATCACAGAGCAGGTGCATTTATACGGAGACTTGATTACACACAGGTGGCTTATATCTATCATCATCAGTCATTTAGGACAACTTTGGATCATTCAGAGATCCACAATAAACTTCTGGAGTGAGTTTGCTGCACTGAAAGTAAAGGGGCCGAATTACCGTATTTTTCCGCTTTATAGGACGCACTTTTGTTCCCCCAAATTTTGGGGGAAAGTAGGGGATGCATCTTATAATCCAAATATACGGGTCTTGGGGAGGTGGGAGCAACTCTAGAGCGGTGCTGGGGGCTGGTGGAGGCTTGTAGAGGCTTCAGGAGGCAGCGTTATATCTCCTGCTCCTGCTCATATAATATGCACTGCCGCTGTCCATCACAGTGGTGCTGAAACCGCACTGCGGCGATGGGCTGGGGGAGCGGTGCATATTATATCTGCCTGCGCCCCCCCCCCCTTTTGATCACACATGCTTCCCCCTCCCCCCCCCCCCCCCCCGTGTTAGATATGGCCCCCATGCTGCTGCCCATCCTAAAATAAAGCTTTACTTACCTCCTCCAGCGTGTCTCCCCAATCTCACTGCTGCCGCTGTGATCAGGCACGCAGAGATAATGTCACGCTGCTGTGCCGATCACATGACCGGCACAGAGAACCAGGAAGTGCAGGAGCTCAGCAGCACGGAGGGAGACACGAGGGATTACAGCGCTGGAGAAGGTAAAGTAAAGTGTTTTGTTTATTTTACTATGGACAGCAGCATGGGGGCCATATCAAACACAGGGAGACCTGTGCCAGCTATAGGACACCTGTGCCAGCTATAGGAGACCTGTGTCAGCAATATGGGGACCTGTGCCAGCTATAGGACACCTGTGCCAGCTATAGGAGACCTGTGTCAGCAATATGGGGACATGTGCCAGCTATAGGAGACTTGTGCCAGCACAGGGGGACGTGTGGCAGCACAAGGGGGCTATATTCAATATAAGGGGACTATATCCAGATTAAGGGGGCTCATTTTAGAATAGGGGGGCTATAAGAGGCATATACCCTATATGATTTGTTAGACAGACACTGGCATTATAAGACTGACCCCATTTAACATTAAAAAAACAACCTCTTTTCCTTCACCAAATTTGGGGGTGCGTCTTATAATCAGGTGCGTCTTATAAACCGAAAAATATGGTATATTGCACGCCCCAATTTTCAGGTTTTTATTTCTTACAAAAATATAAAATAAGCAATAAATATCGTTCAACTTCACAATTGTGTCCCACTTGTTGATTCTTCACCTTAAAATTTAAATTTTTTATCTTTATGTTTGAAGCCTGAAATGTGGAAAAATGTTGAAAGATTCAAGGGGGCTGAATACTTTCGCAAGGCACTGTAGGTCATATCGTAGATAGTTTTCCAAAGTTGAAAATGCAAGAGGAGACCCGTCTAATTCCTCAGAGTGTAGTATGTGGCAGATAGCTAGAGGATGGTCAGTGTATTCCTGTATCTGTGGTTGGATGTCTGTGTGTTTGGACAATCCTATTTCCTTTGGTTTTCTTTTACAGCACAGTGTTGAATGACTGCTAACCGCCAGTTTAATAGCTTGTTTACTCCTTCTGACACCACTTCAGATGCGAAAAGAGCGATTGTTCAGAGCGCCTAGGCTTCCACTATTCTTTGCAGTTCATGGCCTGTTTACACAGGACAAAGCACTGTCAAGAACTATGATCTTTTGGGCAAACCAAAGGATCGTTTCACCCGACAAACTAGCCAAACATTTTGTTTGCGTTCGCAATCTGTGATTATACTGCTGCATTAAACTGGAACAGCGTTGTGCCGCTTCAGTATTTTTTCAGTGGATAACATACAAATTTCATTGATGCACTCTTATCACATTGTGTGCAGTTGTTTATCTGCAATATTTATTTTTGCTTCAGGAGATTATCATTGCAGGACTAGGGGGTGCTTCACACATAGCGAGATCTCTATCGAGATCACTGCGGAGTCACGGTTTTTGTGACGCAGCATTGACCTCATCAGCGATCTCGCTGTGTGTGACACTGAGCAGCGATCTGGCCCCTGCGGTGAGATCGCTGCTCGTTACACACAGCCCTGGTTCATTTTTTTGACGTTGCTCTCCCGCTGTGAAGCACACATCACTGTGTGTGACAGCGAGAGAGCAACGATCTGAATGTGCAGGGAGCCGGCATCTGGCAGCCTGCGGTAAGCTGTAACTAAGGTTAATATCGGGTAACCAAGGGAAGCCCTTTCTTGGTTACCCGATATTTACATTAGTTACTAGCACCGCCACTCTCGGGCTGTCACTGCACATGTAGCTGGAGTGCAGATCGGGTAAATAAGCAAAGCGGTTTGCTTATTAACCCGATGTGTACTGTGGCTAGAAGTGCATGGAGCCAGCGCTAAGCGGTGTGCGCTGGTAACAAAGGTAAATATCGGGTAACCAAGCCCTTGGTTACCCGATATTTACCTTTGTTACCAAGTGCAGCGTCGCTTCCATGCGTCGCTGCTGGCTGGGGGCTGGTCACTGGTCGCTGGTGAGATCTGCCTGATTGACCGCTCACCAGCGACCATGTAGCGATGCACCAGCGATCCTGACCAGGTCAGATCGCTGGTGGGATCACTGGAGCGTCGCTAAAGTGTGACGGTACCTTAGGTAAGCTAGTCTGGCAGGCCCCCACCTGTGATAAGCAGCTCACTGTCCATAAACATTGTATATAGAGAGCCTGATGTGGGTGGGGGCAGCTTTCTCAAATCTGCTGCAGCGCCAAATCTAAATACTTTGTGTCAGAACGGCTGCACCCAGTAAACTAAGTAATACATTGTTGGATTCAGGATCTCTTTGCCTACATCAAGCTGCTCTCAGATAAGGTAGCAAAAACCTGCTGACAGATTCCCTTTAATCTTTCAAGGAAATGGCGCTTACGATTATCATGACACGCGTATTCCCAGGAAAGTTCGTTCACGATAATGGTTCAGCGTAAATCCACCGTAGAATAATAGTATGTTAAGTATCTATAGATCTTATTATTTTTCTCTGTAGACTTCGGTGGCAGAGACATTCTGTGCGATCTCTCGTAATTCATGCCGCCTGTTGTGTGCAAGCAAATGAATCTTGATGCAGGAATAATTGCACTGCGCTAATCATACATATTTCCAATCCTCATGTCACAACTCACAGCGCTCTACCTTTACTGTATAATTATACATTTCAGATTCCTTTCATGCATTGTGCTGCTAATAAGTTTTGATGTTCCTTAATAATGGCACTAGGCAACCTGTGGCTTAACAGCTGTTATTGAGGATGACGGCCCCAAGCAAAGCGTACAGTTGTTGGAAAGCCGTGTGTTTTCTGCTGTGGTCAAAGTACCGTAGGCTTCTGGAGCTTTGTGGACTGAATGATCTTGGCAAACCTCTTGTTCATTCAGGTCATTCCCTTCCTGTTCTTTTATCATCACACCTGTGCAAGCGCATATCAATTTGTGTTGGTGCCCTCATAATATTGGGTCATTCTCTTTAGACCTCTTGCACACGGCTGTAGCATAAATCTGTGTTACTGTGTTTCCCCGAAAATAAGACCCACCCCGACAATAAGCCCTATAATGATTTTACAGGACGTCTTGAAATAAGCCCTACTTCAAAAATAAGCCCTAGTTACAGTCATTGCTGGTGTTAGAAGGAATTAAATTTCACAATTTATCAGGGCTCTCCTCTCTTAGGGGCCCAAGCAGTCATATTCCAAGGTTCAGATTGTTTAAGGACCTTTTACTTCACAGTCATGTGACCAAAGGTGTCAATTGCAGGAGACTAGAAAAACTGAACAGGAGACAGGCTGGTATACTGGACTGGCATTAGCGGGATGAGAGAGCAAACTGGGAATTTTCACAGGGACCCATTCTCCTAGGGGCTCGAGTGTTTATATGCTGTTGATAACTCTGCAAGAGGACCTTTGTGACATCATGTGACCAAAGGCCATTGCAGGACTCTAAGGCTGAAGAGGAGGTGTGTGTGTGTGTGTGTGTGTGTGTGTGTGTGTGTGTGTGTGTTATATAGATAAAGATAATACATGATACTTGATGAGCTTCAATAGGTAGTCACCGGAAATGGTCTCCCAACAGTCTTAAAGGAGTTCCCAGAAATGCTTAGCACTTGTTGGCCCTTCTGCCTTCACTCTGCGGTCCAGCTCACCCCAAACCATCTTGATTGGGTTCAGGTCTGGTGACTGTGGAGGCCAGGTCATCTGGTGTAGCACCCAATCACTCTCCTTAGTCAAATAGCCCTTACACAGCCTGGAGGTGTGTTTTCGAGTCGCTGTTCTGTTGAAAAAGAAATCATGGTCCAACTAAGCGCAAACCGGATGGAATAGCATGTCACTGCAAGATGCTGTGGTAGCCATGCTAGTTCTGTATGCCTTCAATTTTGAATAAATCCCCAACAGTGTCACTAGCAAAGCACCCCCACACCATCACACCTCCTCCTCCATGCTTCACTGTGGGAACCAGCCATGTACAGTTCACCTCTTCTACAAAGACACGGTGGTTAGCTCCAAAGATCCCAAATTTGGACTCATCAGACCAAAGCACAGATTTCCACTGGTCTAATGTCCATTCCTTGTGTTCTTTAGCCCAAACAAGTCTCTTCTGCTTGTTGCCTGTCCTTAGCAGTGGTTCCCTAGCAGCTATTTTACCATGAAGGCCTGCTGCACAAAGTCTCCTCTTAACAGTTGTTCTAGAGATGAGAAGGTGTGTCCAAACTTTTGGTCTGTATGGTGTATGTGTGTGTGTGTGTGTGTGTGTGTGTGTGTGTGTGTGTGTATTTATATAATATATATATATATATATATATATATATATATATGTATGTATATGTGTGTGTGTGTGTGTGTATATATATATTATACTGAGTGTGTGTGTGTGTGTGTGTACATATATATTTACACACACACACACACGTGTTACACACAGGGTTTGGAGAGATATGTCGATGTTCTAGAATGCAATATGTCTATATTTGAATAAATGTTTATTTTTATTTATCAAGAATAAATGTTGATTATTGTTCATGAAAAAAAATAACATCCCCTGAAAATAAGCCCTAGGCCATTTTTGGAGCAAAAAATAATATAAGATCCTATTTTATTTTCAGGGAAACACGGTACATAGAGTTGTAATAGAGAACCCATTGGGATGCAGGGGGTGTATACATCCTTCTACACTGGGGAGAGAGTGACATTGCTGTGACTATTGGGGACAAACAGCAACACTGCTTGACCCCTGAATTGTAGATTCCGTCCAAAATTAAGCATACACACCCCTTTTTTTCAATTCCCCCTTATCCGCTAATAACCACTCAGACACCAATTTAACTTTTGGATAATTTTGGCCATAGCAGCCATTTATTAAACAAATACATAACATGTAAAAATTTGCATTGTGGGTAAGGTCCTTGAAGCTAAAACCCTGGTGATTCACATAACCAAGCCATATAACCAAATTGCTCCCAGCCGTTACCCACACTGGCTCAGGAGCACCAAAGAAGGGTTATTCCTTCATTAACCACCAAAACGACCCACGAGGGCCCCGACATACCCCGTCGGGATGCCCCAAAAATCACCAGGTGACCAACCATTCTGCCAATGAGGGGATCCATACCCGGATGGGTTCCCCGAACCAATTTAAAACCAACTTCAAGGACCCACCAATAAACCTGCCACCAGGCCACTACGACCCGATAAACTTCAATACCGCCTCCCACAAGACTTGCAGCCCATTGCGAACTCAAAATCTTTAGGGAGGGCGGGTGGGACTCTCACTGGTGTCCCAGAGCGGGAAAAGTGCCGCTCCTCCCCCAGCTTCACCTTTTAACTGTACCCTGACTTACTCCCCCTCCCCCACCCGTGACATCATGACCTCCAATCGGTGTCATGCTGGCCTCCACACATGCCCGGGGGGAGGGGGGTCAGTGCTCCGGCCATTCTGCACCGGCCTTGTAAGACACTGCTGTGACTATTGGGGAGAGACGGTAACACTGCTGTACCGGCCTTGTAAGAAATTGCTGTCACTATTGGG